>NC_091222.1:19205079-19505079 GCF_040958095.1 Procambarus clarkii | reverse complement strand
TATAGTATCACGGTATGTGATTTGGCCTTCAAATCTCAAATTTTCGCATAATATTGTATTTTAAGCAAGTTTTCCTGCATTTTGTTTCGTACTAAAAATCATCGAATTCAGCAATATTTTGACGTTCATCATCCCCTTTTCATATATGTGATATAAACAAAATATCATCGAATTAGGCAATATTTTGCTGTTTTTCCACTTTTTTGTGAATTTTCAGTTTATTGTTATTAATTCATTAAATATACGATAAAAATGATGCAAACACATAATTGATCAGAAATTAACCTTAAACACTTCATTTTCAATCAACTATTTGTTTCTCGTAAAATACTGAATGAAAACACATTGACTTTTATCATTTGTATGGGAAGCAACATCTTTATACGTCTTTTCTAGGGTCTAAAAAATACGAAACGTCGCTCTATGATTCGAAGTTAAAATCCTCAAATTTAGAATAATAATGACTTTATTTACGTTTTTCATGTAGTTTGATATTTCGCAAATATATTCATTTTAACCAATATTTCGATACTATTTCATGTAGTATCACGATATGTGATTTGGCCTTCAAATCTCAGATTTTCGCATAATATTGCATTTTAAGCATGTTTTCTTGCATTTTGTTTCGTACTAAAAATCATCGAATTCAGCAATATTTTGACGTTTATCATCCCCTTTTCCTTTATGAGATATAAACAAAATATCATCGATTAAGGCAATATTTTGCTGTTTTTCCACGTTTTTGTGAATTTTCAGTTTATTGATATTAATTCATTAAATATACGATAAAAATGATGCAAACACATAATTCATTATGTAATATCCCTAAATACTTCATTTTCAATTAACTGTTTGTTTCTCGTTAAAATACTGAGTAAGATATTGAAAAGGGGAGAAGTTCTGTTTTTATTGCATATATCGACGTTTCAGTTGGAATAGAGCGGTTTTACGTGTACATCTTCCATTGGTAATATAAACGGAAAATCAGGAACATTTTAGTTAATTCTAATGAAACACATTGATTTTTAACATTTGTATTGGAAACAACACTATCAAATGTCTTTTTTTGGATCTAAATAATACGAAACCTCGCTTTATGATTCGAAGTTAATATCCTCAAATTTGGTATAATAGTGACTTTTTCACGTTTTTCATGTAGTTTGATATTACGTAAATATATTCATTTTTACCAATATTTCGATACTAATTTCATGTAGTATCACGGTATGTGATTTGGCCTTCAAATCTCAAATTTTCGCATAATATTGTATTTTAAGCAAGTTTTCCTGCATTTTGTTTCGTACTAAAAATCATCGAATTCAGCAATATTTTGACGTTCATCATCCCCTTTTCATATATGTGATAAAAACAAAATATCATCGAATTAGGCAATATTTTGCTGTTTTTCCACGTTTTTGTGAATTTTCAGTTTAATATTATTAATTCATTAAATATACGATAAAAATGATGCAAACACATAATTGATTAGATAATATCCTTAAATACTTCATTTTCAATCAACTATTTGTTTCTCGTTAAAATCCTGAGTAAGATATTGAAAAGGAGAGAAGTTCAGTTTTTATTGCATATGTCGACGTTTCTGCCGGAATAGAGCGGTTTTACGTGTTCATCTTCCATCGGTAATGTAAACGGAAAATCAGGAACATTTTAGATAATTCCTATGAAACACATTTATTTTTATCATTTGTATTGGAAACAACATTGTCAAATGTCTTTTCTTGGATCTAAAAATTACAAAACCTCGCTCTATGATTTGAAGTTAAAATCCTCAAATTTGGTATAATAGTGACTTTTTCTCGTTTTTCATGTAGTTTGATATTACGTAAATATATTTATTTTTACCAATATTTCGATACTATTTCATATAGTATCACGCTACGTGATTTGGCTGTCAAATCTCAGATTTTCGCATAATATTGCATTTTAAGAAACTTTTCTTGCATTTTGTTTCGTACTAAAAATCATCGAATTCAGCAATATTTTGACGTTTATCATCCCCTTTTCCTTTATGTGATATAAACAAAATATCATCGAATTAGGCAATATTTTGCTGTTTTTCCACGTTTTTGTGAATTTTCAGTTTATTGTTATTAATTCATTAAATATACGATAAAAATGATGCAAACACATAATTGATCAGAAATTAACCTTAAACACTTCATTTTCAATCAACTATTTGTTTCTCGTAAAATACTGAATGAAAACACATTGACTTTTATCATTTGTATGGGAAGCAACATCTTTATACGTCTTTTCTAGGGTCTAAAAAATACGAAACGTCGGTCTATGATTCGAAGTTAAAATCCTCAAATTTAGAATAATAATGACTTTATTTACGTTTTTCATGTAGTTTGATATTTCGTATATATATTCATTTTAACCAATATTTCGATACTATTTCATGTAGTATCACGATATGTGATTTGGCCTTCAAATCTCAGATTTTCGCATAATATTGCATTTTAAGGAAGTTTTCTTGCATTTTGTATCGTACTAAAAATCATCGAATTCAGCAATATTTTGACGTTTATCATCCCCTTTTCCTTTATGTGATATAAACAAAATATCATCGAATTAGGCAATATTTTGCTGTTTTTCCACGTTTTTGTGAATTTTCAGTTTATTGTTATTAATTCATTAAATATACGATAAAAATGATGCAAACACATAATTGATCAGAAATTAACCTTAAACACTTCATTTTCAATCAACTATTTGTTTCTCGTAAAATACTGAATGAAAACACATTGACTTTTATCATTTGTATGGGAAGCAACATCTTTATACGTCTTTTCTAGGGTCTAAAAAATACGAAACGTCGCTCTATGATTCGAAGTTAAAATCCTCAAATTTAGAATAATAATGACTTTATTTACGTTTTTCATGTAGTTTGATATTTCGCAAATATATTCATTTTAACCAATATTTCGATACTATTTCATGTAGTATCACGATATGTGATTTGGCCTTCAAATCTCAGATTTTCGCATAATATTGCATTTTAAGCAAGTTTTCTTGCATTTTGTTTCGTACTAAAAATCATCTAATTCAGCAATATTTTGACGTTTATCATCCCCTTTTCCTTTATGAGATATAAACAAAATATCATCGATTAAGGCAATATTTTGCTGTTTTTCCACGTTTTTGTGAATTTTCAGTTTATTGATATTAATTCATTAAATATACGATAAAAATGATGCAAACACATAATTCATTAGGAAATATCCCTAAATACTTCATTTTCAATTAACTGTTTGTTTCTCGTTAAAATACTGAGTAAGATATTGAAAAGGGGAGAAGTTCTGTTTTTATTGCATATATCGACGTTTCAGTTGGAATAGAGCGGTTTTACGTGTACATCTTCCATTCGTAATATAAACGGAAAATCAGGAACATTTTAGTTAATTCTAATGAAACACATTGATTTTTAACATTTGTATTGGAAACAACACTATCAAATGTCTTTTTTTGGATCTAAATAATACGAAACCTCGCTTTGTGATTCGAAGTTAATATCCTCAAATTTGGTATAATAGTGACTTTTTCACGTTTTTCATGTAGTTTGATATTACGTAAATATATTCATTTTTACCAATATTTCGATACTAATTTCATATAGTATCACGGTATGTGATTTGGCCTTCAAATCTCAAATTTTCGCATAATATTGTATTTTAAGCAAGTTTTCCTGCATTTTGTTTCGTACTAAAAATCATCGAATTCAGCAATATTTTGACGTTCATCATCCCCTTTTCATATATGTGATATAAACAAAATATCATCGAATTAGGCAATATTTTGCTGTTTTTCCACTTTTTTGTGAATTTTCAGTTTATTGTTATTAATTCATTAAATATACGATAAAAATGATGCAAACACATAATTGATCAGAAATTAACCTTAAACACTTCATTTTCAATCAACTATTTGTTTCTCGTAAAATACTGAATGAAAACACATTGACTTTTATCATTTGTATGGGAAGCAACATCTTTATACGTCTTTTCTAGGGTCTAAAAAATACGAAACGTCGCTCTATGATTCGAAGTTAAAATCCTCAAATTTAGAATAATAATGACTTTATTTACGTTTTTCATGTAGTTTGATATTTCGCAAATATATTCATTTTAACCAATATTTCGATACTATTTCATGTAGTATCACGATATGTGATTTGGCCTTCAAATCTCAGATTTTCGCATAATATTGCATTTTAAGCAAGTTTTCTTGCATTTTGTTTCGTACTAAAAATCATCGAATTCAGTAATATTTTGACGTTTATCATCCCCTTTTCCTTTATGAGATATAAACAAAATATCATCGATTAAGGCAATATTTTGCTGTTTTTCCACGTTTTTGTGAATTTTCAGTTTATTGATATTAATTCATTAAATATACGATAAAAATGATGCAAACACATAATTCATTAGGTAATATCCCTAAATACTTCATTTTCAATTAACTGTTTGTTTCTCGTTAAAATACTGAGTAAGATATTGAAAAGGGGAGAAGTTCTGTTTTTATTGCATATATCGACGTTTCAGTTGGAATAGAGCGGTTTTACGTGTACATCTTCCATTGGTAATATAAACGGAAAATCAGGAACATTTTAGTTAATTCTAATGAAACACATTGATTTTTAACATTTGTATTGGAAACAACACTATCAAATGTCTTTTTTTGGATCTAAATAATACGAAACCTCGCTTTATGATTCGAAGTTAATATCCTCAAATTTGGTATAATAGTGACTTTTTCACGTTTTTCATGTAGTTTGATATTACGTAAATATATTCATTTTTACCAATATTTCGATACTAATTTCATGTAGTATCACGGTATGTGATTTGGCCTTCAAATCTCAAATTTTCGCATAATATTGTATTTTAAGCAAGTTTTCCTGCATTTTGTTTCGTACTAAAAATCATCGAATTCAGCAATATTTTGACGTTCATCATCCCCTTTTCATATATGTGATAAAAACAAAATATCATCGAATTAGGCAATATTTTGCTGTTTTTCCACGTTTTTGTGAATTTTCAGTTTAATATTATTAATTCATTAAATATACGATAAAAATGATGCAAACACATAATTGATTAGATAATATCCTTAAATACTTCATTTTCAATCAACTATTTGTTTCTCGTTAAAATCCTGAGTAAGATATTGAAAAGGAGAGAAGTTCAGTTTTTATTGCATATATCGACGTTTCTGCCGGAATAGAGCGGTTTTACGTGTTCATCTTCCATCGGTAATGTAAACGGAAAATCAGGAACATTTTAGATAATTCCTATGAAACACATTTATTTTTATCATTTGTATTGGAAACAACATTGTCAAATGTCTTTTCTTGGATCAAAAAATTACAAAACCTCGCTCTATGATTTGAAGTTAAAATCCTCAAATTTGGTATAATAGTGACTTTTTCTCGTTTTTCATGTAGTTTGATATTACGTAAATATATTTATTTTTACCAATATTTCGATACTATTTCATGTAGTATCACGCTACGTGATTTGGCTGTCAAATCTCAGATTTTCGCATAATATTGCATTTTAAGAAACTTTTCTTGCATTTTGTTTCGTACTAAAAATCATCGAATTCAGCAATATTTTGACGTTTATCATCCCCTTTTCCTTTATGTGATATAAACAAAATATCATCGAATTAGGCAATATTTTGCCGTTTTTCCACGTTTTTGTGAATTTTCAGTTTATTGCTATTAATTCAATGAATATACGATAAAAATGATGCAAACACATAATTGATCATAAATTAACCTTAAACACTTCATTTTCAATCAACTATTTGTTTCTCGTTAAAATACTGAGTAAGATATTAAAAAGGGGAGAAGTTCTGTTTTTATTGCATATATCGACGTTTCAGCCGGATTAGAGCGGTTTTACGTGTGCATCTTAAATCGGTAATATAAATTGAAAATCATTAACATTTTAGTTAATTCTAATGAAAACACATTGATTTTTATCATTTGTATTGGAAGCAACATCTTTATACGTCTTTTCTAGGGTCTAAAACATACGAAACGTCGCTCTATGATTCGAAGTTAAAATCCTCAAATTTAGAATAATAATGACTTTATTTACGTTTTTCATGTAGTTTGATATTTCGTAAATATATTCATTTTTACCAATATTTCGATACTATTTCATGTAGTATCACGATATGTGATTTGGCCTTCAAATCTCAGATTTTCGCATAATATTGCATTTTAAGCAAGTTTTCTTGCATTTTGTTTCGTACTAAAAATCATCGAATTCAGCAATATTTTGACGTTTATCATCCCCTTTTCCTTTATGAGATATAAACAAAATATCATCGATTAAGGCAATATTTTGCTGTTTTTCCACGTTTTTGTGAATTTTCAGTTTATTGATATTAATTCATTAAATATACGATAAAAATGATGCAAACACATAATTCATTAGGTAATATCCCTAAATACTTCATTTTCAATTAACTGTTTGTTTCTCGTTAAAATACTGAGTAAGATATTGAAAAGGGGAGAAGTTCTGTTTTTATTGCATATATCGACGTTTCAGTTGGAATAGAGCGGTTTTACGTGTACATCTTCCATTGGTAATATAAACGGAAAATCAGGAACATTTTAGTTAATTCTAATGAAACACATTGATTTTTAACATTTGTATTGGAAACAACACTATCAAATGTCTTTTTTTGGATCTAAATAATACGAAACCTCGCTTTGTGATTCGAAGTTAATATCCTCAAATTTGGTATAATAGTGACTTTTTCACGTTTTTCATGTAGTTTGATATTACGTAAATATATTCATTTTTACCAATATTTCGATACTAATTTCATGTAGTATCACGGTATGTGATTTGTCCTTCAAATCTCAAATTTTCGCATAATATTGTATTTTAAGCAAGTTTTCCTGCATTTTGTTTCGTACTAAAAATCATCGAATTCAGCAATATTTTGACGTTCATCATCCCCTTTTCATATATGTGATATAAACAAAATATCATCGAATTAGGCAATATTTTGCTGTTTTTCCACGTTTTTGTGAATATTCAGTTTAATGTTATTATTTCATTAAATATACGATAAAAATGATGCAAACACATAATTGATTAGATAATATCCTTAAATACTTCATTTTCAATCAACTATTTGTTTCTCGTTAAAATCCTGAGTAAGATATTGAAAAGGAGAGAAGTTCAGTTTTTATTGCATATATCGACGTTTCTGCCGGAATAGAGCGGTTTTACGTGTTCATCTTCCATTGGTAATATAAACGGAAAATCAGGAACATTTTAGATAATTCCTATGAAACACATTGATTTTTATCATTTGTATTGGAAACAACATTGTCAAATGTCTTTTCTTGGATCTAAATAATACGAAACCTCGCTCTATGATTTGAAGTTAAAATCCTCAAATTTGGTATAATAGTGACTTTTTCTCGTTTTTCATGTAGTTTGATATTACGTAAATATATTTATTTTTACCAATATTTCGATACTATTTCATGTAGTATCACGGTATGTGATTTGGCCTTCAAATCTCAGATTTTCGCATAATATTGCTTTTAAGCAAGTTTTCTTGCATTTTGTTTCGTACTAAAAATCATCGAATTCAGCAATATTTTGACGTTCATCATCCCCTTTTCCTTTATGTGATATAAACAAAATATCATCGAATTAGGCAATATTTTGCTGTTTTTCCACGTTTTTGTGAATTTTCAGTTTAATATTATTAATTCATTAAATATACGATAAAAATGATGCAAACACATAATTGATTAGATAATATCCTTAAATACTTCATTTTCAATCAACTATTTGTTTCTCGTTAAAATCCTGAGTAAGATATTGAAAAGGAGAGAAGTTCAGTTTTTATTGCATATATCGACGTTTCTGCCGGAATAGAGCGGTTTTACGTGTTCATCTTCCATCGGTAATGTAAACGGAAAATCAGGAACATTTTAGATAATTCCTATGAAACACATTTATTTTTATCATTTGTATTGGAAACAACATTGTCAAATGTCTTTTCTTGGATCAAAAAATTACAAAACCTCGCTCTATGATTTGAAGTTAAAATCCTCAAATTTGGTATAATAGTGACTTTTTCTCGTTTTTCATGTAGTTTGATATTACGTAAATATATTTATTTTTACCAATATTTCGATACTATTTCATGTAGTATCACGCTACGTGATTTGGCTGTCAAATCTCAGATTTTCGCATAATATTGCATTTTAAGAAACTTTTCTTGCATTTTGTTTCGTACTAAAAATCATCGAATTCAGCAATATTTTGACGTTTATCATCCCCTTTTCCTTTATGTGATATAAACAAAATATCATCGAATTAGGCAATATTTTGCCGTTTTTCCACGTTTTTGTGAATTTTCAGTTTATTGCTATTAATTCAATGAATATACGATAAAAATGATGCAAACACATAATTGATCATAAATTAACCTTAAACACTTCATTTTCAATCAACTATTTGTTTCTCGTTAAAATACTGAGTAAGATATTAAAAAGGGGAGAAGTTCTGTTTTTATTGCATATATCGACGTTTCAGCCGGATTAGAGCGGTTTTACGTGTGCATCTTAAATCGGTAATATAAATTGAAAATAATTAACATTTTAGTTAATTCTAATGAAAACACATTGATTTTTATCATTTGTATTGGAAGCAACATCTTTATACGTCTTTTCTAGGGTCTAAAACATACGAAACGTCGCTCTATGATTCGAAGTTAAAATCCTCAAATTTAGAATAATAATGACTTTATTTACGTTTTTCATGTAGTTTGATATTTCGTAAATATATTCATTTTTACCAATATTTCGATACTATTTCATGTAGTATCACGATATGTGATTTGGCCTTCAAATCTCAGATTTTCGCATAATATTGCATTTTAAGCAAGTTTTCTTGCATTTTGTTTCGTACTAAAAATCATCGAATTCAGCAATATTTTGACGTTTATCATCCCCTTTTCCTTTATGAGATATAAACAAAATATCATCGATTAAGGCAATATTTTGCTGTTTTTCCACGTTTTTGTGAATTTTCAGTTTATTGATATTAATTCATTAAATATACGATAAAAATGATGCAAACACATAATTCATTAGGTAATATCCCTAAATACTTCATTTTCAATTAACTGTTTGTTTCTCGTTAAAATACTGAGTAAGATATTGAAAAGGGGAGAAGTTCTGTTTTTATTGCATATATCGACGTTTCAGTTGGAATAGAGCGGTTTTACGTGTACATCTTCCATTGGTAATATAAACGGAAAATCAGGAACATTTTAGTTAATTCTAATGAAACACATTGATTTTTAACATTTGTATTGGAAACAACACTATCAAATGTCTTTTTTTGGATCTAAATAATACGAAACCTCGCTTTGTGATTCGAAGTTAATATCCTCAAATTTGGTATAATAGTGACTTTTTCACGTTTTTCATGTAGTTTGATATTACGTAAATATATTCATTTTTACCAATATTTCGATACTAATTTCATGTAGTATCACGGTATGTGATTTGGCCTTCAAATCTCAAATTTTCGCATAATATTGTATTTTAAGCAAGTTTTCCTGCATTTTGTTTCGTACTAAAAATCATCGAATTCAGCAATATTTTGACGTTCATCATCCCCTTTTCATATATGTGATATAAACAAAATATCATCGAATTAGGCAATATTTTGCTGTTTTTCCACTTTTTTGTGAATTTTCAGTTTATTGTTATTAATTCATTAAATATACGATAAAAATGATGCAAACACATAATTGATCAGAAATTAACCTTAAACACTTCATTTTCAATCAACTATTTGTTTCTCGTAAAATACTGAATGAAAACACATTGACTTTTATCATTTGTATGGGAAGCAACATCTTTATACGTCTTTTCTAGGGTCTAAAAAATACGAAACGTCGCTCTATGATTCGAAGTTAAAATCCTCAAATTTAGAATAATAATGACTTTATTTACGTTTTTCATGTAGTTTGATATTTCGCAAATATATTCATTTTAACCAATATTTCGATACTATTTCATGTAGTATCACGATATGTGATTTGGCCTTCAAATCTCAGATTTTCGCATAATATTGCATTTTAAGCAAGTTTTCTTGCATTTTGTTTCGTACTAAAAATCATCGAATTCAGCAATATTTTGACGTTTATCATCCCCTTTTCCTTTATGAGATATAAACAAAATATCATCGATTAAGGCAATATTTTGCTGTTTTTCCACGTTTTTGTGAATTTTCAGTTTATTGATATTAATTCATTAAATATACGATAAAAATGATGCAAACACATAATTCATTAGGTAATATCCCTAAATACTTCATTTTCAATTAACTGTTTGTTTCTCGTTAAAATACTGAGTAAGATATTGAAAAGGGGAGAAGTTCTGTTTTTATTGCATATATCGACGTTTCAGTTGGAATAGAGCGGTTTTACGTGTACATCTTCCATTGGTAATATAAACGGAAAATCAGGAACATTTTAGTTAATTCTAATGAAACACATTGATTTTTAACATTTGTATTGGAAACAACACTATCAAATGTCTTTTTTTGGATCTAAATAATACGAAACCTCGCTTTATGATTCGAAGTTAATATCCTCAAATTTGGTATAATAGTGACTTTTTCACGTTTTCATGTAGTTTGATATTACGTAAATATATTCATTTTTACCAATATTTCGATACTAATTTCATGTAGTATCACGGTATGTGATTTGTCCTTCAAATCTCAAATTTTCGCATAATATTGTATTTTAAGCAAGTTTTCCTGTATTTTGTTTCGTACTAAAAATCATCGAATTCAGCAATATTTTGACGTTCATCATCCCCTTTTCATATATGTGATATAAACAAAATATCATCGAATTAGGCAATATTTTGCTGTTTTTCCACGTTTTTGTGAATATTCAGTTTAATGTTATTATTTCATTAAATATACGATAAAAATGATGCAAACACATAATTGATTAGATAATATCCTTAAATACTTCATTTTCAATCAACTATTTGTTTCTCGTTAAAATCCTGAGTAAGATATTGAAAAGGAGAGAAGTTCAGTTTTTATTGCATATATCGACGTTTCTGCCGGAATAGAGCGGTTTTACGTGTTCATCTTCCATCGGTAATATAAACGGAAAATCAGGAACATTTTAGATAATTCCTATGAAACACATTGATTTTTATCATTTGTATTGGAAACAACATTGTCAAATGTCTTTTCTTGGATCTAAATAATACGAAACCTCGCTCTATGATTTGAAGTTAAAATCCTCAAATTTGGTATAATAGTGACTTTTTCTCGTTTTTCATGTAGTTTGATATTACGTAAATATATTTATTTTTACCAATATTTCGATACTATTTCATGTAGTATCACGGTATGTGATTTGGCCTTCAAATCTCAGATTTTCGCATAATATTGCTTTTAAGCAAGTTTTCTTGCATTTTGTTTCGTACTAAAAATCATCGAATTCAGCAATATTTTGACGTTCATCATCCCCTTTTCCTTTATGTGATATAAACAAAATATCATCGAATTAGGCAATATTTTGCTGTTTTTCCACGTTTTTGTGAATTTTCAGTTTAATATTATTAATTCATTAAATATACGACAAAAATGATGCAAACACATAATTGATTAGATAATATCCTTAAATACTTCATTTTCAATCAACTATTTGTTTCTCGTTAAAATCCTGAGTAAGATATTGAAAAGGAGAGAAGTTCAGTTTTTATTGCATATATCGACGTTTCTGCCGGAATAGAGCGGTTTTACGTGTTCATCTTCCATCGGTAATGTAAACGGAAAATCAGGAACATTTTAGATAATTCCTATGAAACACATTTATTTTTATCATTTGTATTGGAAACAACATTGTCAAATGTCTTTTCTTGGATCAAAAAATTACAAAACCCCGCTCTATGATTTGAAGTTAAAATCCTCAAATTTGGTATAATAGTGACTTTTTCTCGTTTTTCATGTAGTTTGATATTACGTAAATATATTTATTTTTACCAATATTTCGATACTATTTCATGTAGTATCACGCTACGTGATTTGGCTGTCAAATCTCAGATTTTCGCATAATATTGCATTTTAAGAAACTTTTCTTGCATTTTGTTTCGTACTAAAAATCATCGAATTCAGCAATATTTTGACGTTTATCATCCCCTTTTCCTTTATGTGATATAAACAAAATATCATCGAATTAGGCAATATTTTGCCGTTTTTCCACGTTTTTGTGAATTTTCAGTTTATTGCTATTAATTCAATGAATATACGATAAAAATGATGCAAACACATAATTGATCATAAATTAACCTTAAACACTTCATTTTCAATCAACTATTTGTTTCTCGTTAAAATACTGAGTAAGATATTAAAAAGGGGAGAAGTTCTGTTTTTATTGCATATATCGACGTTTCAGCCGGATTAGAGCGGTTTTACGTGTGCATCTTAAATCGGTAATATAAATTGAAAATCATTAACATTTTAGTTAATTCTAATGAAAACACATTGATTTTTATCATTTGTATTGGAAGCAACATCTTTATACGTCTTTTCTAGGGTCTAAAACATACGAAACGTCGCTCTATGATTCGAAGTTAAAATCCTCAAATTTAGAATAATAATGACTTTATTTACGTTTTTCATGTAGTTTGATATTTCGTAAATATATTCATTTTTACCAATATTTCGATACTATTTCATGTAGTATCACGATATGTGATTTGGCCTTCAAATCTCAGATTTTCGCATAATATTGCATTTTAAGCAAGTTTTCTTGCATTTTGTTTCGTACTAAAAATCATCGAATTCAGCAATATTTTGACGTTTATCATCCCCTTTTCCTTTATGAGATATAAACAAAATATCATCGATTAAGGCAATATTTTGCTGTTTTTCCACGTTTTTGTGAATTTTCAGTTTATTGATATTAATTCATTAAATATACGATAAAAATGATGCAAACACATAATTCATTAGGTAATATCCCTAAATACTTCATTTTCAATTAACTGTTTGTTTCTCGTTAAAATACTGAGTAAGATATTGAAAAGGGGAGAAGTTCTGTTTTTATTGCATATATCGACGTTTCAGTTGGAATAGAGCGGTTTTACGTGTACATCTTCCATTGGTAATATAAACGGAAAATCAGGAACATTTTAGTTAATTCTAATGAAACACATTGATTTTTAACATTTGTATTGGAAACAACACTATCAAATGTCTTTTTTTGGATCTAAATAATACGAAACCTCGCTTTGTGATTCGAAGTTAATATCCTCAAATTTGGTATAATAGTGACTTTTTCACGTTTTTCATGTAGTTTGATATTACGTAAATATATTCATTTTTACCAATATTTCGATACTAATTTCATGTAGTATCACGGTATGTGATTTGGCCTTCAAATCTCAAATTTTCGCATAATATTGTATTTTAAGCAAGTTTTCCTGCATTTTGTTTCGTACTAAAAATCATCGAATTCAGCAATATTTTGACGTTCATCATCTCCTTTTCATATATGTGATATAAACAAAATATCATCGAATTAGGCAATATTTTGCTGTTTTTCCACGTTTTTGTGAATATTCAGTTTAATGTTATTATTTCATTAAATATACGATAAAAATGATGCAAACACATAATTGATTAGATAATATCCTTAAATACTTCATTTTCAATCAACTATTTGTTTCTCGTTAAAATCCTGAGTAAGATATTGAAAAGGAGAGAAGTTCAGTTTTTATTGCATATATCGACGTTTCTGCCGGAATAGAGCGGTTTTACGTGTTCATCTTCCATCGGTAATATAAACGGAAAATCAGGAACATTTTAGATAATTCCTATGAAACACATTTATTTTTATCATTTGTATTGGAAACAACATTGTCAAATGTCTTTTCTTGGATCAAAAAATTACAAAACCTCGCTCTATGATTTGAAGTTAAAATCCTCAAATTTGGTATAATAGTGACTTTTTCTCGTTTTTCATTTAGTTTGATATTACGTAAATATATTTATTTTTACCAATATTTCGATACTATTTCATGTAGTATCACGCTACGTGATTTGGCTGTCAAATCTCAGATTTTCGCATAATATTGCATTTTAAGAAACTTTTCGTGCATTTTGTTTCGTACTAAAAATCATCGAATTCAGCAATATTTTGACGTTTATCATCCCCTTTTCCTTTATGTGATATAAACAAAATATCATCGAATTAGGCAATATTTTGCCGTTTTTCCACGTTTTTGTGAATTTTCAGTTTATTGCTATTAATTCAATGAATATACGATAAAAATGATGCAAACACATAATTGATCATAAATTAACCTTAAACACTTCATTTTCAATCAACTATTTGTTTCTCGTTAAAATACTGAGTAAGATATTAAAAAGGGGAGAAGTTCTGTTTTTATTGCATATATCGACGTTTCAGCCGGATTAGAGCGGTTTTACGTGTGCATCTTAAATCGGTAATATAAATTGAAAATCATTAACATTTTAGTTAATTCTAATGAAAACACATTGATTTTTATCATTTGTATTGGAAGCAACATCTTTATACGTCTTTTCTAGGGTCTAAAACATACGAAACGTCGCTCTATGATTCGAAGTTAAAATCCTCAAATTTAGAATAATAATGACTTTATTTACGTTTTTCATGTAGTTTGATATTTCGTAAATATATTCATTTTTACCAATATTTCGATACTATTTCATGTAGTATCACGATATGTGATTTGGCCTTCAAATCTCAGATTTTCGCATAATATTGCATTTTAAGCAAGTTTTCTTGCATTTTGTTTCGTACTAAAAATCATCGAATTCAGCAATATTTTGACGTTTATCATCCCCTTTTCCTTTATGAGATATAAACAAAATATCATCGATTAAGGCAATATTTTGCTGTTTTTCCACGTTTTTGTGAATTTTCAGTTTATTGATATTAATTCATTAATTATACGATAAAAATGATGCAAACACATAATTCATTAGGTAATATCCTTAAACACTTGATTTTCAATCAACTATTTGTTTCTCGTTAAAATACTGAGTAAGATATTGAAAAGGGGAGAAGTTCTGTTTTTATTGCATATATCGACGTTTCAGCCGGATTAGAGCGGTTTTACGTGTGCATCATAAATCGGTAATATAAATTGAAAATCAGGAACATTTTAGTTAATTCTAATGAAACACATTGATTTTTATTATTTGTATTGGAAACAACACTATCAAATCTCTTTTTTTGGATCTAAATAATTCGAAACCTCACTCTATGATTCGAAGTTAATATCCTCAAATTTGGTATAATAGTGACTTTTTCACGTTTTTCATGTAGTTTGATATTACGTTAATATATTTATTTTTACCAATATTTCGATACTATTTCATGTAGTATCACGCTATGTGATTTGGCTGTCAAATCTCAGATTTTCGCATAATATTGCATTTTAAGCAACTTTTCTTGCATTTTGTTTCGTACTAAAAATCATCGAATTCAGCAATATTTTGACGTTTATCATCCCCTTTTCCTTTATGAGATATAAACAAAAAATATATCATCGATTAAGGATATATTTTGCTGTTTTTCCACGTTTTTGTGAATTTTCAGTTTATTGATATTAATTCATTAATTATACGATAAAAATGATTCAAACACATAATTCATTACGTAATATCCTTAAATACTTCATTTTCAATTAACTATTTGTTTCTCGTTAAAATACTGAGTAAGATATTGAAAAGGGGAGAAGTTCTGTTTTTATTACATATATCGACGTTTCAGTTGGAATAGAGCGGTTTTACGTGTACATCTTCCATCGGTAATATAAACGGAAAATCAGGAACATTTTAGTTAATTCTAATGAAACTCATTGATTTTTATCATTTGTATTGGAAACAACACTATCAAATGTCTTTTTTTGGATCTAAATAATACGAAACCTCACTTTATGATTCTAAGTTAATATCCTCAAATTTGGTATAATAGTGACTTTTTCACGTTTTTCATGTAGTTTGATATTACGTAAATATATTTATTTTTACCAATATTTCGATACTATTTCATGTAGTATCATGCTATGTGATTTGGCCGTCAAATCTCAGATTTTCGCATAATATTGCATTTTAAGCAAGTTTTCTTGCATTTTGTTTCGTACTAAAAATCATCGAATTCAGCAATATTTTGACGTTAATCATCCCCTTTTCCTTTATGTAATATAAACAAAATATCATCGAATTAGGCAATATTTTGCCGTTTTTCCACGTTTTTGTGAATTTTCAGTTTATTGCTATGAATTCAATGAATATACGATAAAAATGATGCAAACACATAATTGATCAGAAATTAACCTTAAACACTTCATTTTCAATCAACTATTTGTTTCTCGTTAAAATACTGAGTAAGATATTGAAAAGGGGAGAAGTTCTGTTTTTATTGCATATATCGACGTTTCAGTTGGAATAGAGCGGTTTTACGTGTACATCTTCCATCGGTAATATAAACGGAAAATCAGGAACATTTTAGTTAATTCTAATGAAACACCTTGATTTTTATCATTTGTATTGGAAACAACACTATCAAATGTCTTTTTTTGGATCTAAATAATACGAAACCTCGCTTTATGATTCGAAGTTAATATCCTCAAATTTGGTATAATAGTGACTTTTTCACGTTTTTCATGTAGTTTGATATTACGTAAATATATTCATTTTTACCAATATTTCGATACTATTATCATTATTATTTCGATACTAGTATCACGGTATGTGATTTGACCTTCAAATCTCAGATTTTCGCATAATATTGCATTTTAAGCAAGTTTTCTTGTATTTTGTTTCGTACTAAAAATCATCGAATTCAGCAATATTTTGACGTTCATCATCCCCTTTTCCTTTATGTGATATAAACAAAATATCATCGAATTAGGCAATATTTTGCTGTTTTTCCACGTTTTTGTGAATTTTCAGTTTAATGTTATTAATTCATTAAATATACGATAAAAATGATGCAAACACATAATTGATTAGATAATATCCTTAAATACTTCATTTTCAATCAACTATTTGTTTCTCGTTAAAATCCTGAGTAAGATATTGAAAAGGAGAGAAGTTCAGTTTTTATTGCATATATCGACGTTTCTGCCGGAATAGAGCGGTTTTACGTGTTCATCTTCCATGGGTAATATAAACGGAAAATTAGGAACATTTTAGATAATTCCTATGAAACACATTGATTTTTATCATTTGTATTGGAAACAACATTGTCAAATGTCTTTTCTTGGATCTAAAAATTACAAAACCTCGCTCTATGATTTGAAGTTAAAATCCTCAAATTTGGTATAATAGTGACTTTTTCTCGTTTTTCATGTAGTTTGATATTACGTAAATATATTTATTTTTACCAATATTTCGATACTATTTCATGTAGTATCACGCTACATGATTTGGCTGTCAAATCTCAGATTTTCGCATAATATTGCATTTTAAGAAACTTTTCTTGCATTTTGTTTCGTACTAAAAATCATCGAATTCAGCAATATTTTGACGTTTATCATCCCCTTTTCCTTTATGAGATATAAACAAAATATCATCGAATTAGGCAATATTTTGCCGTTTTTCCACGTTTTTGTGAATTTTCAGTTTATTGCTATTAATTCAATGAATATACGATAAAAATGATGCAAACACATAATTGATCAGAAATTAACCTTAAACACTTCATTTTCAATCAACTATTTGTTTCTCGTTAAAATACTGAGTAGGATATTAAAAAGGGGAGAAGTTCTGTTTTTATTGCATATATCGACGTTTCAGCCGGATTAGAGCGGTTTTACGTGTGCATCTTAAATCGGTAATATAAATTGAAAATCATTAACATTTTAGTTAATTCTAATGAAAACACATTGATTTTTATCATTTGTATTGGAAGCAACATCTTTATACGTCTTTTCTAGGGTCTAAAACATACGAAACGTCGCTCTATGATTCGAAGTTAAAATCCTCAAATTTAGAATAATAATGACTTTATTTACGTTTTTCATGTAGTTTGATATTTCGTAAATATATTCATTTTTACCAATATTTCGATACTATTTCATGTAGTATCACGATATGTGATTTGGCCTTCAAATCTCAGATTTTCGCATAATATTGCATTTTAAGCAAGTTTTCTTGCATTTTGTTTCGTACTAAAAATCATCGAATTCAGCAATATTTTGACGTTTATCATCCCCTTTTCCTTTATGAGATATAAACAAAATATCATCGATTAAGGCAATATTTTGCTGTTTTTCCACGTTTTTGTGAATTTTCAGTTTATTGATATTAATTCATTAATTATACGATAAAAATGATGCAAACACATAATTCATTAGGTAATATCCTTAAACACTTGATTTTCAATCAACTATTTGTTTCTCGTTAAAATACTGAGTAAGATATTGAAAAGGGGAGAAGTTCTGTTTTTATTGCATATATCGACGTTTCAGCCGGATTAGAGCGGTTTTACGTGTGCATCATAAATCGGTAATATAAATTGAAAATCAGGAACATTTTAGTTAATTCTAATGAAACACATTGATTTTTATCATTTGTATTGGAAACAACACTATCAAATCTCTTTTTTTGGATCTAAATAATACGAAACCTCACTCTATGATTCGAAGTTAATATCCTCAAATTTGGTATAATAGTGACTTTTTCACGTTTTTCATGTAGTTTGATATTACGTTAATATATTTATTTTTACCAATATTTCGATACTATTTCATGTAGTATCACGCTATGTGATTTGGCTGTCAAATCTCAGATTTTCGCATAATATTGCATTTTAAGCAACTTTTCTTGCATTTTGTTTCGTACTAAAAATCATCGAATTCAGCAATATTTTGACGTTTATCATCCCCTTTTCCTTTATGAGATATAAACAAAAAATATATCATCGATTAAGGATATATTTTGCTGTTTTTCCACGTTTTTGTGAATTTTCAGTTTATTGATATTAATTCATTAATTATACGATAAAAATGATTCAAACACATAATTCATTACGTAATATCCTTAAATACTTCATTTTCAATTAACTATTTGTTTCTCGTTAAAATACTGAGTAAGATATTGAAAAGGGGAGAAGTTCTGTTTTTATTACATATATCGACGTTTCAGTTGGAATAGAGCGGTTTTACGTGTACATCTTCCATCGGTAATATAAACGGAAAATCAGGAACATTTTAGTTAATTCTAATGAAACTCATTGATTTTTATCATTTGTATTGGAAACAACACTATCAAATGTCTTTTTTTGGATCTAAATAATACGAAACCTCACTTTATGATTCTAAGTTAATATCCTCAAATTTGGTATAATAGTGACTTTTTCACGTTTTTCATGTAGTTTGATATTACGTAAATATATTTATTTTTACCAATATTTCGATACTATTTCATGTAGTATCATGCTATGTGATTTGGCCGTCAAATCTCAGATTTTCGCATAATATTGCATTTTAAGCAAGTTTTCTTGCATTTTGTTTCGTACTAAAAATCATCGAATTCAGCAATATTTTGACGTTAATCATCCCCTTTTCCTTTATGTAATATAAACAAAATATCATCGAATTAGGCAATATTTTGCCGTTTTTCCACGTTTTTGTGAATTTTCAGTTTATTGCTATGAATTCAATGAATATACGATAAAAATGATGCAAACACATAATTGATCAGAAATTAACCTTAAACACTTCATTTTCAATCAACTATTTGTTTCTCGTTAAAATACTGAGTAAGATATTGAAAAGGGGAGAAGTTCTGTTTTTATTGCATATATCGACGTTTCAGTTGGAATAGAGCGGTTTTACGTGTACATCTTCCATCGGTAATATAAACGGAAAATCAGGAACATTTTAGTTAATTCTAATGAAACACATTGATTTTTATCATTTGTATTGGAAACAACACTATCAAATGTCTTTTTTTGGATCTAAATAATACGAAACCTCGCTTTATGATTCGAAGTTAATATCCTCAAATTTGGTATAATAGTGACTTTTTCACGTTTTTCATGTAGTTTGATATTACGTAAATATATTCATTTTTACCAATATTTCGATACTATTTCATATAGTATCACGGTATGTGATTTGACCTTCAAATCTCAGATTTTCGCATAATATTGCATTTTAAGCAAGTTTTCTTGCATTTTGTTTCGTACTAAAAATCATCGAATTCAGCAATATTTTGACGTTCATCATCCCCTTTTCCTTTATGTGATATAAACAAAATATCATCGAATTAGGCAATATTTTGCTGTTTTTCCACGTTTTTGTGAATTTTCAGTTTAATGTTATTAATTCATTAAATATACGATAAAAATGATGCAAACACATAATTGATTAGATAATATCCTTAAATACTTCATTTTCAATCAACTATTTGTTTCTCGTTAAAATCCTGAGTAAGATATTGAAAAGGAGAGAAGTTCAGTTTTTATTGCATATATCGACATTTCTGCCGGAATAGAGCGGTTTTACGTGTTCATCTTCCATGGGTAATATAAACGGAAAATCAGGAACATTTTAGATAATTCCTATGAAACACATTGATTTTTATCATTTGTATTGGAAACAACATTGTCAAATGTCTTTTCTTGGATCTAAAAATTACAAAACCTCGCTCTATGATTTGAAGTTAATATCCTCAAATTTGGTATAATAGTGACTTTTTCACGTTTTTCATGTAGTTTGATATTACGTAAATATATTCATTTTTACCAATATTTCGATACTATTTCATATAGTATCACGGTATGTGATTTGACCTTCAAATCTCAGATTTTCGCATAATATTGCATTTTAAGCAAGTTTTCTTGCATTTTGTTTCGTACTAAAAATCATCGAATTCAGCAATATTTTGACGTTTATCATCCCCTTTTCCTTTATGAGATATAAACAAAATATCATCGAATTAGGCAATATTTTGCCGTTTTTCCACGTTTTTGTGAATTTTCAGTTTATTGCTATTAATTCAATGAATATACGATAAAAATGATGCAAACACATAATTGATCAGAAATTAACCTTAAACACTTCATTTTCAATCAACTATTTGTTTCTCGTTAAAATACTGAGTAAGATATTAAAAAGGGGAGAAGTTCTGTTTTTATTGCATATATCGACGTTTCAGCCGGATTAGAGCGGTTTTACGTGTGCATCTTAAATCGGTAATATAAATTAAAAATCATTAACATTTTAGTTAATTCTAATGAAAACACATTGATTTTTATCATTTGTATTGGAAGCAACATCTTTATACGTCTTTTCTAGGGTCTAAAACATACGAAACGTCGCTCTATGATTCGAAGTTAAAATCCTCAAATTTAGAATAATAATGACTTTATTTACGTTTTTCATGTAGTTTGATATTTCGTAAATATATTCATTTTTACCAATATTTCGATACTATTTCATGTAGTATCACGATATGTGATTTGGCCTTCAAATCTCAGATTTTCGCATAATATTGCATTTTAAGCAAGTTTTCTTGCATTTTGTTTCGTACTAAAAATCATCGAATTCAGCAATATTTTGACGTTTATCCTCCCCTTTTCCTTTATGAGATATAAACAAAATATCATCGATTAAGGCAATATTTTGATGTTTTTCCACGTTTTTGTGAATTTTCAGTTTATTGATATTAATTCATTAATTATACGATAAAAATGATGCAAACACATAATTCATTAGGTAATATCCTTAAACACTTCATTTTCCATCAACTATTTGTTTCTCGTTAAAATACTGAGTAAGATATTGAAAAGGGGAGAAGTTCTGTTTTTATTGCATATATCGACGTTTCAGCCGGATTAGAGCGGTTTTACGTGTGCATCATAAATCGGTAATATAAATTGAAAATCAGGAACATTTTAGTTAATTCTAATGAAACACATTGATTTTTATCATTTGTATTGGAAACAACACTATCAAATCTCTTTTTTTGTATCTAAATAATACGAAACCTCACTTTATGATTCGAAGTTAATATCCTCAAATTTGGTATAATAGTGACTTTTTCACGTTTTTCATGTAGTTTGATATTACGTAAATATATTTATTTTTACCAATATTTCGATACTATTTCATGTAGTATCACGCTATGTGATTTGGCTGTCAAATCTCAGATTTTCGCATAATATTGCATTTTAAGCAACTTTTCTTGCATTTTGTTTCGTACTAAAAATCATCGAATTCAGCAATATTTTGACGTTTGTCATCCCCTTTTCCTTTATGTGATATAAACAAAATATCATCGAATTAGGCAATATTTTGCTGTTTTTCCACGTTTTTGTGAATTTTCAGTTTATTGTTATTAATTCATTATATATACGATAAAAATGATGCAAACACATAATTGATTAGATAATATCCTTAAATACTTCATTTTCAATCAACTATTTGTTTCTCGTTAAAATCCTGAGTAAGATATTGAAAAGGAGAGAAGTTCAGTTTTTATTGCATATATCGACGTTTCTGCCGGAATAGAGCGGTTTTACGTGTACATCTTCCATCGGTAATATAAACTGGAAAATCAGGAACATTTTAGATAATTCCTATGAAACACATTGATTTTTATCATTTGTATTGGAAACAACATTGTCAAATGTCTTTTCTTGGATCTAAATAATACGAAACCTCGCTCTATGATTTGAAGTTAAAATCCTCAAATTTGGTATAATAGTGACTTTTTCACGTTTTTCATGTAGTTTGATATTACGTAAATACATTTATATTTACCAATATTTCGATACTATTTCATGTAGTATCACGCTATGTGATTTGGCTGTCAAATCTCAGATTTTCGCATAATATTGCATTTTAAGCAACTTTTCTTCCATTTTGTTTCGTACTAAAAATCATCGAATTCAGCAATATTTTGACGTTTATCATCCCCTTTTCCTTTATGTGATATAAACAAAATATCATCGAATTAGGCAATATTTTGCCGTTTTTCCACGTTTTTGTGAATTTTCAGTTTATTGCTATTAATTCAATGAATATACGATAAAAATGATGCAAACACATAATTGATCAGAAATTAACCTTAAACACTTCATTTTCAATCAACTATTTGTTTCTCGTTAAAATACTGAGTAAGATATTGAAAAGGGGAGAAGTTCTGTTTTTATTGCATATATCGACGTTTCAGTTGGAATAGAGCGGTTTTACGTGTACATCTTCCATTGGTAATATAAACGGAAAATCAGGAACATTTTAGTTAATTCTAATGAAACACATTGATTTTTAACATTTGTATTGGAAACAACACTATCAAATGTCTTTTTTTGGATCTAAATAATACGAATCCTCGCTTTATTATTCGAAGTTAATATCCTCAAATTTGGTATAATAGTGACTTTTTCACGTTTTTCATGTAGTTTGATATTACGTAAATATATTCATTTTTACCAATATTTCGATACTAATTTCATGTAGTATCACGGTATGTGATTTGGCCTTCAAATCTCTAATTTTCGCATAATATTGTATTTTAAGCAAGTTTTCCTGCATTTTGTTTCGTACTAAAAATCATCGAATTCAGCAATATTTAGACGTTCATCATCCCCTTTTCATTTATGTGATATAAACAAAATATCATCGAATTAGGCAATATTTTGCTGTTTTTCCACGTTTTTGTGAATATTCAGTTTAATGTTATTAATTCATTAAATATACGATAAAAATGATGCAAACACATAATTGATTAGATAATATCCTTGAATACTTCATTTTCAATCAACTATTTGTTTCTCGTTAAAATCCGGAGTAAGATATCGAAAAGGAGAGAAGTTCAGTATTTATTGCATATATCGACGTTTCTGCCGGAATAGAGCGGTTTTACGTGTTCATCTTCCATCGGTAATATAAACGGAAAATCAGGAACATTTTAGATAATTCCTATGAAACACATTGATTTTTATCATTTGTATTGGAAACAACATTGTCAAATGTCTTTTCTTGGATCTAAATAATACGAAACCTCGCTCTATGATTTTAAGTTAAAATCCTCAAATTTGGTATAATAGTGACTTTTTCTCGTTTTTCATGTAGTTTGATATTACGTAAATATATTTATTTTTACCAATATTTCGATACTATTTCATGTAGTATCACGCTATGTGATTTGGCTGTCAAATCTCAGATTTTCGAATAATATTGCATTTTAAGCAACTTTTCTTGCATTTTGTTTCGTACTAAAAATCATCGAATTCAGCACTATTTTGACGTTTATCATCCCCTTTTCCTTTATGTGATATAAACAAAATATCATCGAATTAGGCAATATTTTGCCGTTTTTCCACGTTTTTGTGAATTTTCAGTTTATTGCTATGAATTCAATGAATATACGATAAAAATGATGCAAACACACAATTGATCAGAAATTAACCTTAAACACTTCATTTTCAATCAACTATTTGTTTCTCGTTAAAATACTGAGTAAGATATTGAAAAGGGGAGAAGTTCTGTTTTTATTGCATATATCGACGTTTCAGCCGGATTAGAGCGGTTTTACGTGTGCATCTTAAATCGGTAATATAAATTAAAAATCATTAACATTTTAGTTAATTCTAATGAAAACACATTGATTTTTATCATTTGTATGGGAAGCAACATCTTTATACGTCTTTTCTAGGGTCTAAAAAATACGAAACGTCGCTCTATGATTCGAAGTTAAAATCCTCAAATTTAGAATAATAATGACTTTATTTACGTTTTTCATGTAGTTTGATATTTCGTAAATATATTCATTTTTACCAATATTTCGATACTATTTCATGTAGTATCACGATATGTGATTTGGCCTTCAAATCTCAGATTTTCGCATAATATTGCATTTTAAGCAAGTTTTCTTGCATTTTGTTTCGTACTAAAAATCATCGAATTCAGCAATATTTTGACGTTTATCATCCCCTTTTCCTTTATGATATATAAACAAAATATCATCGATTAAGGATATATTTTGCTGTTTTTCCACGTTTTTGTGAATTTTCAGTTTATTGATATTAATTCATTAATTATACGATAAAAATGATGCAAACACATAATTCATTACGTAATATCCTTAAATACTTCATTTTCAATTAACTATTTGTTTCTCGTTAAAATACTGAGTAAGATATTGAAAAGGGGAGAAGTTCTGTTTTTATTGCATATATCGACGTTTCAGTTGGAATAGAGCGGTTTTACGTGTACATCTTCCATCGGTAATATAAACGGAAAATCAGGAACATTTTAGTTAATTCTAATGAAACACATTGATTTTTATCATTTGTATTGGAAACAACACTATCAAATGTCTTTTTTTGGATCTAAATAATACGAAACCTCGCTTTATGATTCAAAGTTAATATCCTAAAATTTGGTATAATAGTGACTTTTTCTCGTTTTTCATGGAGTTTGATATTACGTAAATATATTCATTTTTACCAATATTTCGATACTATTTCATGTAGTATCACGGTATGTGATTTGGCCTTGAAATCTCAGATTTTCGCATAATATTTCATTTTAAGCAAGTTTTCTTGCATTTTGTTTCGTACTAAAAATCTTCGAATTCAGCAATATTTTGACGTTCATCATCCCCTTTTCCTTTATGTGATATAAACAAAATATCATCGAATTAGGCAATATTTTGCTGTTTTTCCACGTTTTTTGTGAATTTTCAGTTTAATGTTATTAATTCATTAAATATACGATAAAAATGATGCAAACACATAATTGATTAGATTATGTGTTTATTCCTTAAATACTTCATTTTCAGTCAACTATTTGTTTCTCGTTAAAATCCTGAGTAAGATATTGAAAAGGAGAGAAGTTCAGTTTTTATTGCATATATCGACGTTTCTGCCGGAATAGAGCGGTTTTACGTGTTCATCTTCCATCGGTAATATAAACGGAAAATCAGGAACATTTTAGATAATTCCTATGAAACACATTGATTTTTATCATTTGTATTGGAAACAACATTGTCAAATGTCTTTTCTTGGATCTAAATAATACGAAACCTCGCTCTATGATTTGAAGTTAAAATCCTCAAATTTGGTATAATAGTGACTTTTTCACGTTTTTCATGTAGTTTGATATTACGTAAATATATTTATTTTTACCAATATTTCGATATTATTTCATGTAGTATCACGCTATGTGATTTGGCTGTCAAATCTCAGATTTTCGCATAATATTGCATTTTAAGCAAGTTTTCTTGCATTTTGTTTCGTAAAAAAATCATCGAATTCAGCAATATTTTGACGTTTATCATCCCCTTTTCCTTTATGTGATATAAACAAAATATCATCGAATTAGGCAATATTTTGCCGTTTTTCCACGTTTTTTGTGAATTTTCAGTTTAATGTTATTAATTCATTAAATATACGATAAAAATGATGCAAACACATAATTGATTAGATTATGTGTTTATTCCTTAAATACTTCATTTTCAGTCAACTATTTGTTTCTCGTTAAAATCCTGAGTAAGATATTGAAAAGGAGAGAAGTTCAGTTTTTATTGCATATATCGACGTTTCTGCCGGAATAGAGCGGTTTTACGTGTACATCTTCCATCGGTAATATAAACTGGAAAATCAGGAACATTTTAGATAATTCCTATGAAACACATTGATTTTTATCATTTGTATTGGAAACAACATTGTCAAATGTCTTTTCTTGGATCTAAATAATACGAAACCTCGCTCTATGATTTGAAGTTAAAATCCTCAAATTTGGTATAATAGTGACTTTTTCACGTTTTTCATGTAGTTTGATATTACGTAAATACATTTATATTTACCAATATTTCGATACTATTTCATGTAGTATCACGCTATGTGATTTGGCTGTCAAATCTCAGATTTTCGCATAATATTGCATTTTAAGCAACTTTTCTTCCATTTTGTTTCGTACTAAAAATCATCGAATTCAGCAATATTTTGACGTTTATCATCCCCTTTTCCTTTATGTGATATAAACAAAATATCATCGAATTAGGCAATATTTTGCCGTTTTTCCACGTTTTTGTGAATTTTCAGTTTATTGCTATTAATTCAATGAATATACGATAAAAATGATGCAAACACATAATTGATCAGAAATTAACCTTAAACACTTCATTTTCAATCAACTATTTGTTTCTCGTTAAAATACTGAGTAAGATATTGAAAAGGGGAGAAGTTCTGTTTTTATTGCATATATCGACGTTTCAGTTGGAATAGAGCGGTTTTACGTGTACATCTTCCATTGGTAATATAAACGGAAAATCAGGAACATTTTAGTTAATTCTAATGAAACACATTGATTTTTAACATTTGTATTGGAAACAACACTATCAAATGTCTTTTTTTGGATCTAAATAATACGAATCCTCGCTTTATTATTCGAAGTTAATATCCTCAAATTTGGTATAATAGTGACTTTTTCACGTTTTTCATGTAGTTTGATATTACGTAAATATATTCATTTTTACCAATATTTCGATACTAATTTCATGTAGTATCACGGTATGTGATTTGGCCTTCAAATCTCTAATTTTCGCATAATATTGTATTTTAAGCAAGTTTTCCTGCATTTTGTTTCGTACTAAAAATCATCGAATTCAGCAATATTTAGACGTTCATCATCCCCTTTTCATTTATGTGATATAAACAAAATATCATCGAATTAGGCAATATTTTGCTGTTTTTCCACGTTTTTGTGAATATTCAGTTTAATGTTATTAATTCATTAAATATACGATAAAAATGATGCAAACACATAATTGATTAGATAATATCCTTGAATACTTCATTTTCAATCAACTATTTGTTTCTCGTTAAAATCCGGAGTAAGATATTGAAAAGGAGAGAAGTTCAGTATTTATTGCATATATCGACGTTTCTGCCGGAATAGAGCGGTTTTACGTGTTCATCTTCCATCGGTAATATAAACGGAAAATCAGGAACATTTTAGATAATTCCTATGAAACACATTGATTTTTATCATTTGTATTGGAAACAACATTGTCAAATGTCTTTTCTTGGATCTAAATAATACGAAACCTCGCTCTATGATTTTAAGTTAAAATCCTCAAATTTGGTATAATAGTGACTTTTTCTCGTTTTTCATGTAGTTTGATATTACGTAAATATATTTATTTTTACCAATATTTCGATACTATTTCATGTAGTATCACGCTATGTGATTTGGCTGTCAAATCTCAGATTTTCGAATAATATTGCATTTTAAGCAACTTTTCTTGCATTTTGTTTCGTACTAAAAATCATCGAATTCAGCACTATTTTGACGTTTATCATCCCCTTTTCCTTTATGTGATATAAACAAAATATCATCGAATTAGGCAATATTTTGCCGTTTTTCCACGTTTTTGTGAATTTTCAGTTTATTGCTATGAATTCAATGAATATACGATAAAAATGATGCAAACACACAATTGATCAGAAATTAACCTTAAACACTTCATTTTCAATCAACTATTTGTTTCTCGTTAAAATACTGAGTAAGATATTGAAAAGGGGAGAAGTTCTGTTTTTATTGCATATATCGACGTTTCAGCCGGATTAGAGCGGTTTTACGTGTGCATCTTAAATCGGTAATATAAATTAAAAATCATTAACATTTTAGTTAATTCTAATGAAAACACATTGATTTTTATCATTTGTATGGGAAGCAACATCTTTATACGTCTTTTCTAGGGTCTAAAAAATACGAAACGTCGCTCTATGATTCGAAGTTAAAATCCTCAAATTTAGAATAATAATGACTTTATTTACGTTTTTCATGTAGTTTGATATTTCGTAAATATATTCATTTTTACCAATATTTCGATACTATTTCATGTAGTATCACGATATGTGATTTGGCCTTCAAATCTCAGATTTTCGCATAATATTGCATTTTAAGCAAGTTTTCTTGCATTTTGTTTCGTACTAAAAATCATCGAATTCAGCAATATTTTGACGTTTATCATCCCCTTTTCCTTTATGATATATAAACAAAATATCATCGATTAAGGATATATTTTGCTGTTTTTCCACGTTTTTGTGAATTTTCAGTTTATTGATATTAATTCATTAATTATACGATAAAAATGATGCAAACACATAATTCATTACGTAATATCCTTAAATACTTCATTTTCAATTAACTATTTGTTTCTCGTTAAAATACTGAGTAAGATATTGAAAAGGGGAGAAGTTCTGTTTTTATTGCATATATCGACGTTTCAGTTGGAATAGAGCGGTTTTACGTGTACATCTTCCATCGGTAATATAAACGGAAAATCAGGAACATTTTAGTTAATTCTAATGAAACACATTGATTTTTATCATTTGTATTGGAAACAACACTATCAAATGTCTTTTTTTGGATCTAAATAATACGAAACCTCGCTTTATGATTCGAAGTTAATATCCTAAAATTTGGTATAATAGTGACTTTTTCTCGTTTTTCATGGAGTTTGATATTACGTAAATATATTCATTTTTACCAATATTTCGATACTATTTCATGTAGTATCACGGTATGTGATTTGGCCTTGAAATCTCAGATTTTCGCATAATATTTCATTTTAAGCAAGTTTTCTTGCATTTTGTTTCGTACTAAAAATCTTCGAATTCAGCAATATTTTGACGTTCATCATCCCCTTTTCCTTTATGTGATATAAACAAAATATCATCGAATTAGGCAATATTTTGCTGTTTTTCCACGTTTTTTGTGAATTTTCAGTTTAATGTTATTAATTCATTAAATATACGATAAAAATGATGCAAACACATAATTGATTAGATTATGTGTTTATTCCTTAAATACTTCATTTTCAGTCAACTATTTGTTTCTCGTTAAAATCCTGAGTAAGATATTGAAAAGGAGAGAAGTTCAGTTTTTATTGCATATATCGACGTTTCTGCCGGAATAGAGCGGTTTTACGTGTTCATCTTCCATCGGTAATATAAACGGAAAATCAGGAACATTTTAGATAATTCCTATGAAACACATTGATTTTTATCATTTGTATTGGAAACAACATTGTCAAATGTCTTTTCTTGGATCTAAATAATACGAAACCTCGCTCTATGATTTGAAGTTAAAATCCTGAAATTTGGTATAATAGTGACTTTTTCACGTTTTTCATGTAGTTTGATATTACGTAAATATATTTATTTTTACCAATATTTCGATACTATTTCATGTAGTATCACGCTATGTGATTTGGCTGTCAAATCTCAGATTTTCGCATAATATTGCATTTTAAGCAAGTTTTCTTGCATTTTGTTTCGTAAAAAAATCATCGAATTCAGCAATATTTTGACGTTTATCATCCCCTTTTCCTTTATGTGATATAAACAAAATATCATCGAATTAGGCAATATTTTGCCGTTTTTCCACGTTTTTTGTGAATTTTCAGTTTAATGTTATTAATTCATTAAATATACGATAAAAATGATGCAAACACATAATTGATTAGATTATGTGTTTATTCCTTAAATACTTCATTTTCAGTCAACTATTTGTTTCTCGTTAAAATCCTGAGTAAGATATTGAAAAGGAGAGAAGTTCAGTTTTTATTGCATATATCGACGTTTCTGCCGGAATAGAGCGGTTTTACGTGTTCATCTTCCATCGGTAATATAAACGGAAAATCATGAACATTTTAGATAATTCCTATGAAACACATTGATTTTTATCATTTGTATTGGAAACAACATTGTCAAATGTCTTTTCTTGGATCTAAATAATACGAAACGTCGCTCTATGATTCGAAGTTAAAATCCTCAAATTTAGAATAATAATGACTTTATTTACGTTTTTCATGTAGTTTGATATTTCGTAAATATATTCATTTTTACCAATATTTCGATACTATTTCATGTAGTATCACGATATGTGATTTGGCCTTCAAATCTCAGATTTTCGCATAATATTGCATTTTAAGCAAGTTTTCTTGCATTTTGTTTCGTACTAAAAATCATCGAATTCAGCAATATTTTGACGTTTATCCTCCCCTTTTCCTTTATGAGATATAAACAAAATATCATCGATTAAGGCAATATTTTGCTGTTTTTCCACGTTTTTGTGAATTTTCAGTTTATTGATATTAATTCATTAATTATACGATAAAAATGATGCAAACACATAATTCATTAGGTAATATCCTTAAACACTTCATTTTCAATCAACTATTTGTTTCTCGTTAAAATACTGAGTAAGATATTGAAAAGGGGAGAAGTTCTGTTTTTATTGCATATATCGACGTTTCAGCCGGATTAGAGCGGTTTTACGTGTGCATCATAAATCGGTAATATAAATTGAAAATCAGGAACATTTTAGTTAATACTAATGAAACACATTGATTTTTATCATTTGTATTGGAAACAACACTATCAAATCTCTTTTTTTGTATCTAAATAATACGAAACCTCACTTTATGATTCGAAGTTAATATCCTCAAATTTGGTATAATAGTGACTTTTTCACGTTTTTCATGTAGTTTGATATTACGTAAATATATTTATTTTTACCAATATTTCGATACTATTTCATGTAGTATCACGCTATGTGATTTGGCTGTCAAATCTCAGATTTTCGCATAATATTGCATTTTAAGCAACTTTTATTGCATTTTGTTTCGTACTAAAAATCATCGAATTCAGCAATATTTTGACGTTTGTCATCCCCTTTTCCTTTATGTGATATAAACAAAATATCATCGAATTAGGCAATATTTTGCTGTTTTTCCACGTTTTTGTGAATTTTCAGTTTATTGCTATTAATTCAATGAATATACGATAAAAATGATGCAAACACATAATTGATCAGAAATTAACCTTAAACACTTCATTTTCAATCAACTATTTGTTTCTCGTTAAAATACTGAGTAAGATATTGAAAAGGGGAGAAGTTCTGTTTTTATTGCATATATCGACGTTTCAGTTGGAATAGAGCGGTTTTACGTGTACATCTTCCATTGGTAATATAAACGGAAAATCAGGAGCATTTTAGTTAATTCTAATGAAACACATTGATTTTTAACATTTGTATTGGAAACAACACTATCAAATGTCTTTTTTTGGATCTAAATAATACGAAACCTCGCTTTATTATTCGAAGTTAATATCCTCAAATTTGGTATAATAGTGACTTTTTCACGTTTTTCATGTAGTTTGATATTACGTAAATATATTCATTTTTACCAATATTTCGATACTAATTTCATGTAGTATCACGGTATGTGATTTGGCCTTCAAATCTCTAATTTTCGCATAATATTGTATTTTAAGCAAGTTTTCCTGCATTTTGTTTCGTACTAAAAATCATCGAATTCAGCAATATTTAGACGTTCATCATCCCCTTTTCATTTATGTGATATAAACAAAATATCATCGAATTAGGCAATATTTTGCTGTTTTTCCACGTTTTTGTGAATATTCAGTTTAATGTTATTAATTCATTAAGTATACGATAAAAATGATGCAAACACATAATTGATTAGATAATATCCTTGAATACTTCATTTTCAATCAACTATTTGTTTCTCGTTAAAATCCGGAGTAAGATATTGAAAAGGAGAGAAGTTCAGTATTTATTGCATATATCGACGTTTCTGCCGGAATAGAGCGGTTTTACGTGTTCATCTTCCATCGGTAATATAAACGGAAAATCAGGAACATTTTAGATAATTCCTATGAAACACATTGATTTTTATCATTTGTATTGGAAACAACATTGTCAAATTTCTTTTCTTGGATCTAAATAATACGAAACCTCGCTCTATGATTTTAAGTTAAAATCCTCAAATTTGGTATAATAGTGACTTTTTCTCGTTTTTCATGTAGTTTGATATTACGTAAATATATTTATTTTTACCAATATTTCGATACTATTTCATGTAGTATCACGCTATGTGATTTGGCTGTCAAATCTCAGATTTTCGCATAATATTGCATTTTAAGCAACTTTTCTTGCATTTTGTTTCGTACTAAAAATCATCGAATTCAGCACTATTTTGACGTTTATCATCCCCTTTTCCTTTATGTGATATAAACAAAATATCATCGAATTAGGCAATATTTTGCCGTTTTTCCACGTTTTTGTGAATTTTCAGTTTATTGCTATGAATTCAATGAATATACGATAAAAATGATGCAAACACACAATTGATCAGAAATTAACCTTAAACACTTCATTTTCAATCAACTATTTGTTTCTCGTTAAAATACTGAGTAAGATATTGAAAAGGGGAGAAGTTCTGTTTTTATTGCATATATCGACGTTTCAGCCGGATTAGAGCGGTTTTACGTGTGCATCTTAAATCGGTAATATAAATTAAAAATCATTAACATTTTAGTTAATTCTAATGAAAACACATTGATTTTTATCATTTGTATGGGAAGCAACATCTTTATACGTCTTTTCTAGGGTCTAAAAAATACGAAACGTCGCTCTATGATTCGAAGTTAAAATCCTCAAATTTAGAATAATAGTGACTTTATTTACGTTTTTCATGTAGTTTGATATTTCGTAAATATATTCATTTTTACCAATATTTCGATACTATTTCATGTAGTATCACGATATGTGATTTGGCCTTCAAATCTCAGATTTTCGCATAATATTGCATTTTAAGCAAGTTTTCTTGCATTTTGTTTCGTACTAAAAATCATCGAATTCAGCAATATTTTGACGTTTATCATCCCCTTTTCCTTTATGATATATAAACAAAATATCATCGATTAAGGATATATTTTGCTGTTTTTCCACGTTTTTGTGAATTTTCAGTTTATTGATATTAATTCATTAATTATACGATAAAAATGATGCAAACACATAATTCATTACGTAATATCCTTAAATACTTCATTTTCAATTAACTATTTGTTTCTCGTTAAAATACTGAGTAAGATATTGAAAAGGGGAGAAGTTCTGTTTTTATTGCATATATCGACGTTTCAGTTGGAATAGAGCGGTTTTACGTGTACATCTTCCATCGGTAATATAAACGGAAAATCAGGAACATTTTAGTTAATTCTAATGAAACACATTGATTTTTATCATTTGTATTGGAAACAACACTATCAAATGTCTTTTTTTGGATCTAAATAATACGAAACCTCGCTTTATGATTCGAAGTTAATATCCTAAAATTTGGTATAATAGTGACTTTTTCTCGTTTTTCATGGAGTTTGATATTACGTAAATATATTCATTTTTACCAATATTTCGATACTATTTCATGTAGTATCACGGTATGTGATTTGGCCTTGAAATCTCAGATTTTCGCATAATATTTCATTTTAAGCAAGTTTTCTTGCATTTTGTTTCGTACTAAAAATCTTCGAATTCAGCAATATTTTGACGTTCATCATCCCCTTTTCCTTTATGTGATATAAACAAAATATCATCGAATTAGGCAATATTTTGCTGTTTTTCCACGTTTTTTGTGAATTTTCAGTTTAATGTTATTAATTCATTAAATATACGATAAAAATGATGCAAACACATAATTGATTAGATTATGTTTTTATTCCTTAAATACTTCATTTTCAGTCAACTATTTGTTTCTCGTTAAAATCCTGAGTAAGATATTGAAAAGGAGAGAAGTTCAGTTTTTATTGCATATATCGACGTTTCTGCCGGAATAGAGCGGTTTTACGTGTTCATCTTCCATCGGTAATATAAACGGAAAATCAGGAACATTTTAGATAATTCCTATGAAACACATTGATTTTTATCATTTGTATTGGAAACAACATTGTCAAATGTCTTTTCTTGGATCTAAATAATACGAAACCTCGCTCTATGATTTGAAGTTAAAATCCTCAAATTTGGTATAATAGTGACTTTTTCACGTTTTTCATGTAGTTTGATATTACGTAAATATATTTATTTTTACCAATATTTCGATACTATTTCATGTAGTATCACGCTATGTGATTTGGCTGTCAAATCTCAGATTTTCGCATAATATTGCATTTTAAGCAAGTTTTCTTGCATTTTGTTTCGTACTAAAAATCATCGAATTCAGCAATATTTTGACGTTTATCATCCCCTTTTCCTTTATGTGATATAAACAAAATATCATCGAATTAGGCAATATTTTGCCGTTTTTCCACGTTTTTGTGAATTTTCAGTTTATTGCTTATAATTCAATGAATATACGATAAAAATGATGCAAACACATAATTGATCAGAAATTAACCTTAAACACTTCATTTTCAATCAACTATTTGTTTCTCGTTAAAATACTGAGTAAGATATTGAAAAGGGGAGAAGTTCTGTTTTTATTGCATATATCGACGTTTCAGCCGGATTAGAGCGGTTTTACGTGTGCATCTTAAATCGGTAATATAAATTGAAAATCATTAACATTTTAGTTAATTCTAATGAAAACACATTGATTTTTATCATTTGTATTGGAAGCAACATCTTTATACGTCTTTTCTAGGGTCTAAAAAATACGAAACGTCGCTCTATGATTCGAAGTTAAAATTCTCAAATTTAGAATAATAATGACTTTATTTACGTTTTTCATGTAGTTTGATATTTCGTAAATATATTCATTTTTACCAATATTTCGATACTATTTCATGTAGTATCACGATATGTGATTTGGCCTTCAAATCTCAGATTTTCGCATAATATTGCATTTTAAGCAAGTTTTCTTGCATTTTGTTTCGTACTAAAATCATCGAATTCAGCAATATTTTGACGTTTATCATCCCCTTTTCCTTTATGAGATATAAACAAAATATCATCGATTAAGGCAATATTTTGCTGTTTTTCCACGTTTTTGTGAATTTTCAGTTTATTGATATTAATTCATTAAATATACGATAAAAATGATGCAAACACATAATTCATTAGGTAATATCCTTAAACACTTCATGTTCAATTAACTATTTGTTTCTCGTTAAAATACTGAGTAAGATATTGAAAAGGGGAGAAGTTCTGTTTTTATTGCATATATCGACGTTTCAGTTGGAATAGAGCGGTTTTACGTGTACATCTTCCATCGGTAATATAAACGGAAAATCAGGAACATTTTAGTTATTTCTAATGAAACACATTGATTTTTATCATTTGTGTTGGAAACAACACTCTCAAATGTCTTTTTTTGGATCTAAATAATACGAAACCTCGCTTTATGATTCGAAGTTAATATCCTCAAATTTGGTATAATAGTGACTTTTTCACGTTTTTCATGTAGTTTGATATTACGTAAATATATTCATTTTTACCAATATTTCGATACTATTTCATGTAGTATCACGGTATGTGATTTGGCCGTCAAATCTCAGATTTTCGCATAATATTGCATTAGAAGCAAGTTTTCTTGCATTTTGTTTCGTACCAAAAATCATCGAATTCAGCAATATTTTGACGTTGATCATCCCCTTTTCCTTTATGTGATATAAACAAAATATCATCGAATTAGGCAATATTTTGCCGTTTTTCATCGTTTTTGTGAATTTTCAGTTTATTGTTATTAATTCATTAAATATACGATAAAAATGATGCAAACACATAATTGATCAGAAATTAACCTTAAACACTTCATTTTCAATCAACTATTTGTTTCTCGTTAAAATACTGAGTAAGATATTGAAAAGGGGAGAAGTTCTGTTTTTATTGCATATATCGACGTTTCAGCCGGATTAGAGCGGTTTTACGTGTGCATCTTAAATCGGTAATATAAATTGAAAATCATTAACATTTTAGTTAATTCTAATGAAAACACATTGATTTTTATCATTTGTATTGGAAGCAACATCTTTATACGTCTTTTCTAGGGTCTAAAAAATACGAAATGTCGCTCTATGATTCGAAGTTAAAATCCTCAAATTTAGAATAATAATGACTTTATTTACGTTTTTCATGTAATTTGATATTTCGTAAATATATTCATTTTTACCAATATTTCGATACTATTTCATGTAGTATCACGGTATGTGATTTCGCCGTCAAATCTCAGATTTTCGCATAATATTGCATTTTAAGCAAGTTTTCTTGCATTTTGTTTCGTACTAAAAATCATCGAATTCAGCAATATTTTGACGTTTATCATCCCCTTTTCCTTTATGAGATATAAACAAAATATCATCGATTAAGGCAATATTTTGCTGTTTTTCCACGTTTTTGTGAATTTTCAGTTTATTGATATTAATTCATTAATTATACGATAAAAATGATGCAAACACATAATTCATAAGGTAATATCCTTAAACACTTCATTTTCAATCAACTATTTGTTTCTCGTTAAAATACTGAGTAAGATATTGAAAAGGGGAGAAGTTCTGTTTTTATTGCATATATCGACGTTTCAGCCGGATTAGAGCGATTTTACGTGTGCATCTTAAATCGGTAATATAAATTGAAAATCAGGAACATTTTAGTTAATTCTAATGAAACACATTGATTTTTATCATTTGTATTGGAAACAACACTATCAAATGTCTTTTTTTGGATCTAAATAATACGAAACCTCGCTTTATGATTCGAAGTTAATATCCTCAAATTTGGTATAATAGTGACTTTTTCACGTTTTTCATGTAGTTTGATATTAGTAAATATATTCATTTTTACCAATATTTCGATACTAATTTCATGTAGTATCACGCTATGTGATTTGGCCTTCAAATCTCAAATTTTCGCATAATATTGTATTTTAAGCAAGTTTTCCTACATTTTGTTTCGTACTAAAAATCATCGAATTCAGCAATATTTTGACGTTCATCATCCCCTTTTCATTTATGTGATATAAACAAAATATCATCGAATTAGGCAATATTTTGCCGTTTTTCCACGTTTTTGTGAATTTTCAGTTTATTGCTATGAATTCAATGAATATACGATAAAAATGATGCAAACACATAATTGATCAGAAATTAACCTTAAACACTTCATTTTCAATCAACTATTTGTTTCTCGTTAAAATACTGAGTAAGATATTGAAAAGGGGAGAAGTTCTGTTTTTATTGCATATATCGACGTTTCAGTTGGAATAGAGCGGTTTTACGTGTACATCTTCCATCGGTAATATAAACGGAAAATCAGGACCATTTTAGTTAATTCTAATGAAACACATTGATTTTTATCATTTGTATTGGAAACAACACTATTAAATGTCTTTTTTTGGATCTAAATAATACGAAACCTCGCTTTATGATTCGAAGTTAATATCCTCAAATTTGGTATAATAGTGACTTTTTCACGTTTTTCATGTAGTTTGATATTACGTAAATATATTCATTTTTACCAATATTTCGATACTATTTCATATAGTATCACGGTATGTGATTTGACCTTCAAATCTCAGATTTTCGCATAATATTGCATTTTAAGCAAGTTTTCTTGCATTTTGTTTCGTACTAAAAATCATCGAATTCAGCAATATTTTGACGTTCATCATCCCCTTTTCCTTTATGTGATATAAACAAAATATCATAGAATTAGGCAATATTTTGCTGTTTTTCCACGTTTTTGTGAATTTTCAGTTTATTGATATTAATTCATTAATTATACGATAAAAATGATGCAAACACATAATTCATTAGGTAATATCCTTAAACACTTCATTTTCAATCAACTATTTGTTTCTCGTTAAAATACTGAGTAAGATATTGAAAAGGGGAGAAGTTCTGTTTTTATTGCATATATCGACGTTTCAGCCGGATTAGAGCGGTTTTACGTGTGCATCATAAATCGGTAATATAAATTGAAAATCAGGAACATTTTAGTTAATTCTAATGAAACACATTGATTTTTATCATTTGTATTGGAAACAACACTATCAAATCTCTTTTTTTGTATCTAAATAATACGAAACCTCACTTTATGATTCGAAGTTAATATCCTCAAATTTGGTATAATAGTGACTTTTTCACGTTTTTCATGTAGTTTGATATTACGTAAATATATTTATTTTTACCAATATTTCGATACTATTTCATGTAGTATCACGCTATGTGATTTGGCTGTCAAATCTCAGATTTTCGCATAATATTGCATTTTAAGCAACTTTTCTTGCATTTTGTTTCGTACTAAAAATCATCGAATTCAGCAATATTTTGACGTTTGTCATCCCCTTTTCCTTTATGTGATATAAACAAAATATCATCGAATTAGGCAATATTTTGCTGTTTTTCCACGTTTTTGTGAATTTTCAGTTTATTGTTATTAATTCATTATATATATACGATAAAAATGATGCAAACACATAATTGATTAGAAAATATCCTTAAATACTTCATTTTCAATCAACTATTTGTTTCTCGTTAAAATCCTGAGTAAGATATTGAAAAGGAGAGAAGTTCAGTTTTTATTGCATATATCGACGTTTCTCCCGGAATAGAGCGGTTTTACGTGTACATCTTCCATCGGTAATATAAACGGGAAATCAGGAACATTTTAGATAATTCCTATGAAACACATTGATTTTTATCATTTGTATTGGAAACAACATTGTCAAATGTCTTTTCTTGGATCTAAATAATACGAAACCTCGCTCTATGATTTTAAGTTAAAATCCTCAAATTTGGTATAATAGTGACTTTTTCTCGTTTTTCATGTAGTTTGATATTACGTAAATATATTTATTTTTACCAATATTTCGATACTATTTCATGTAGTATCACGCTATGTGATTTGGCTGTCAAATCTCAGATTTTCGCATAATATTGCATTTTGCGCAACTTTTCTTGCATTTTGTTTCGTACTAAAAATCATCGAATTCAGCACTATTTTGACGTTTATCATCCCCTTTTCCTTTATGTGATATAAACAAAATATCATCGAATTAGGCAATATTTTGCCGTTTTTCCACGTTTTTGTGAATTTTCAGTTTATTGCTATGAATTCAATGAATATACGATAAAAATGATGCAAACACACAATTGATCAGAAATTAACCTTAAACACTTCATTTTCAATCAACTATTTGTTTCTCGTTAAAATACTGAGTAAGATATTGAAAAGGGGAGAAGTTCTGTTTTTATTGCATATATCGACGTTTCAGCCGGATTAGAGCGGTTTTACGTGTGCATCTTAAATCGGTAATATAAATTAAAAATCATTAACATTTTAGTTAATTCTAATGAAAACACATTGATTTTTATCATTTGTATGGGAAGCAACATCTTTATACGTCTTTTCTAGGGTCTAAAAAATACGAAACGTCGCTCTATGATTCGAAGTTAAAATCCTCAAATTTAGAATAATAATGACTTTATTTACGTTTTTCATGTAGTTTGATATTTCGTAAATATATTCATTTTTACCAATATTTCGATACTATTTCATGTAGTATCACGATATGTGATTTGGCCTTCAAATCTCAGATTTTCGCATAATATTGCATTTTAAGCAAGTTTTCTTGCATTTTGTTTCGTACTAAAAATCATCGAATTCAGCAATATTTTGACGTTTATCATCCCCTTTTCCTTTATGAGATATAAACAAAATATCATCGATTAAGGATATATTTTGCTGTTTATCCACGTTTTTGTGAATTTTCAGTTTATTGATATTAATTCATTAATTATACGATAAAAATGATGCAAACACATAATTCATTACGTAATATCCTTAAATACTTCATTTTCAATTAACTATTTGTTTCTCATTAAAATCCTGAGTAAGATATTGAAAAGGAGAGAAGTTCAGTTTTTATTGCATATATCGACGTTTCTGCCGGAATAGAGCGGTTTTACGTGTACATCTTCCATCGGTAATATAAACTGGAAAATCAGGAACATTTTAGATAATTCCTATGAAACACATTGATTTTTATCATTTGTATTGGAAACAACATTGTCAAATGTCTTTTCTTGGATCTAAATAATACGAAACCTCACTTTATGATTCGAAGTTAATATCCTCAAATTTGGTATAATAGTGACTTTTTCACGTTTTTCATGTAGTTTGATATTACGTAAATATATTCATTTTTACCAATATTTCGATACTATTTCATGTAGTATCACGGTATGTGATTTGGCCTTCAAATCTCAGATTTTCGCATAATATTGCATTTTAAGCAAGTTTTCTTGCATTTTGTTTCGTACTAAAAATCGTCGAATTCAGCAATATTTTGACGTTCATCATCCCCTTTTCCTTTATGTGATATAAACAAAATATCATAGAATTAGGCAATATTTTGCTGTTTTTCCACGTTTTTGTGAATTTTCAGTTTAATGTTATTTATTCATTAAATATACGATAAAAATGATGCAAACACATAATTAATTAGATAATATCCTTAAATACTTCATTTTCAATCAACTATTTGTTTCTCGTTAAAATCCTGAGTAAGATATTGAAAAGGAGAGAAGTTCAGTTTTTATTGCATATATCGACGTTTCTGCCGGAATATACCGGTTTTACGTGTTCATCTTCCATCGGTAATATAAACGGAAAATCAGGAACATTTTAGATAATTCCTATGAAACACATTGATTTTTATCATTTGTATTGGAAACAACATTGTCAAATGTCTTTTCTTGGATCTAAATAATACGAAACCTCGCTCTATGATTTGAAGTTAAAATCCTCAAATTTGGTATAATAGTGACTTTTTCTCGTTTTTCATGTAGTTTGATATTACGTAAATATATTTATTTTTACCAATATTTCGATACTATTTCATGTAGTATCACGCTATGTGATTTGGCTGTCAAATCTCAGATTTTCGCATAATATTGCATTTTAAGCAACTTTTCTTGCATTTTGTTTCGTACTAAAAATCATCGAATTCAGCAATATTTTGACGTTTATCATCCCCTTTTCCTTTATGTGATATAAACAAGATATCATCGAATTAGGCAATATTTTGCCGTTTTTCCACGTTTTTGTGAATTTTCAGTTTATTGCTATTAATTCAATGAATATACGATAAAAATGATGCAAACACATAATTGATCAGATTTTAACCTTAAACACTTCATTTTCAATCAACTATTTGTTTCTCGTTAAAATACTGAGTAAGATATTGAAAAGGGGAGAAGTTCTGTTTTTATTGCATATATCGACGTTTCAGCCGGATTAGAGCGGTTTTACGTGTGCATCTTAAATCGGTAATATAAATTAAAAATCATTAACATTTTAGTTAATTCTAATGAAAACACATTGATTTTTATCATTTGTATGGGAAGCAACATCTTTATACGTCTTTTCTAGGGTCTAAAAAATACGAAACGTCGCTCTATGATTCGAAGTTAAAATCCTCAAATTTAGAATAATTATGACTTTATTTACGTTTTTCATGTAGTTTGATATTTCGTAAATATATTCATTTTTACCAATATTTCGATACTATTTCATGTAGTATCACGATATGTGATTTGGCCTTCAAATCTCAGATTTTCGCATAATATTGCATTTTAAGCAAGTTTTCTTGCATTTTGTTTCGTACTAAAAATCATCGAATTCAGCAATATTTTGACGTTTATCATCCCCTTTTCCTTTATGAGATATAAACAAAATATCATCGATTAAGGCAATATTTTGCTGTTTTTCCACGTTTTTGTGAATTTTCAGTTTATTGATATTAATTCATTATTTATACGATAAAAATGATGCAAACACATAATTCATTAGGTAATATCCTTAAACACTTGATTTTCAATCAACTATTTGTTTCTCGTTAAAATACTGAGTAAGATATTGAAAAGGGGAGAAGTTCTGTTTTTATTGCATATATCGACATTTCAGCCGGATTAGAGCGGTTTTACGTGTGCATCTTAAATCGGTAATATAAATTGAAAATCAGGAACATTTTAGTTAATTCTAATGAAACACATTGATTTTTATCATTTGTATTGGAAACAACACTATCAAATGTCTTTTTTTGGATCTAAATAATACGAAACCTCACTTTATGATTCGAAGTTAATATCCTCAAATTTAGAATAATAATGACTTTATTTACGTTTTTTATGTAGTTTGATATTTCGTAAATATATTCATTTTTACCAATATTTCGATACTATTTCATGTAGTATCACGATATGTGATTTGGCCTTCAAATCTCAGATTTTCGCATAATATTGCATTTTAAGCAAGTTTTCTTGCATTTTGTTTCGTACTAAAAATCATCGAATTCAGCAATATTTTGACGTTTATCATCCCCTTTTCCTTTATGAGATATAAACAAAATATCATCGATTAAGGCAATATTTTGCTGTTTTTCCACGTTTTTGTGAATTTTCAGTTTAATGTTATTAATTCATTAAATATACGATAAAAATGATGCAAACACATAATTAATTAGATAATATCCTTAAATACTTCATTTTCAATCAACTATTTGTTTCTCGTTAAAATCCTGAGTAAGATATTGAAAAGGAGAGAAGTTCAGTTTTTATTGCATATATCGACGTTTCTGCCGGATTATACCGGTTTTACGTGTTCATCTTCCATCGGTAATATAAACGGAAAATCAGGAACATTTTAGATAATTCCTATGAAACACATTGATTTTTATCATTTGTATTGGAAACAACATTGTCAAATGTCTTTTCTTGGATCTAAATAATACGAAACGTCGCTCTATGATTTGAAGTTAAAATCCTCAAATTTGGTATAATAGTGACTTTTTCTCGTTTTTCATGTAGTTTGATATTACGTAAATATATTTATTTTTACCAATATTTCGATACAATTTCATGTAGTATCACGCTATGTGATTTGGCTGTCAAATCTCAGATTTTCGCATAATATTGCATTTTAAGCAACTTTTCTTGCATTTTGTTTCGTACTAAAAATCATCGAATTCAACAATATTTTGACGTTTATCATCCCCTTTTCCTTTATGCGATATAAACAAGATATCATCGAATTAGGCAATATTTTGCCGTTTTTCCACGTTTTTGTGAATTTTCAGTTTATTGCTATTAATTCAATGAATATACGATAAAATGATGCAAACACATAATTGATCAGATTTTAACCTTAAACACTTCATTTTCAATCAACTATTTGTTTCTCGTTAAAATACTGAGTAAGATATTGAAAAGGGGAGAAGTTCTGTTTTTATTGCATATATCGACGTTTCAGCCGGATTAGAGCGGTTTTACGTGTGCATCTTAAATCGGTAATATAAATTAAAAATCATTAACATTTTAGTTAATTCTAATGAAAACACATTGATTTTTATCATTTGTATGGGAAGCAACATCTTTATACGTCTTTTCAAGGGTCTAAAAAATACGAAACGTCGCTCTATGATTCGAAGTTAAAATCCTCAAATTTAGAATAATAATGACTTTATTTACGTTTTTCATGTAGTTTGATATTTCGTAAATATATTCATTTTTACCAATATTTCGATACTATTTCATGTAGTATCACGATATGTGATTTGGCCTTCAAATCTCAGATTTTCGCATAATATTGCATTTTAAGCAAGTTTTCTTGCATTTTGTTTCGTACTAAAAATCATCGAATTCAGCAATATTTTGACGTTTATCATCCCCTTTTCCTTTATGAGATATAAACAAAATATCATCGATTAAGGCAATATTTTGCTGTTTTTCCACGTTTTTGTGAATTTTCAGTTTATTGATATTAATTCATTAATTATACGATAAAAATGATGCAAACACATAATTCATTAGGTAATATCCTTAAACACTTGATTTTCAATCAACTATTTGTTTCTCGTTAAAATACTGAGTAAGATATTGAAAAGGGGAGAAGTTCTGTTTTTATTGCATATATCGACGTTTCAGCCGGATTAGAGCGGTTTTACGTGTGCATCTTAAATCGGTAATATAAATTGAAAATCAGGAACATTTTAGTTAATTCTAATGAAACACATTGATTTTTATCATTTGTATTGGAAACAACACTATCAAATGTCTTTTTTTGGATCTAAATAATACGAAACCTCACTTTATGATTCGAAGTTAATATCCTCAAATTTGGTAAAATAGTGACTTTTTTACGTTTTTCATGTAGTTTGATATTACGTAAATATATTCATTTTTACCAATATTTCGATACTATTTCATGTAGTATCACGGTATGTGATTTGGCCTTCAAATCTCAGATTTTCGCATAATATTGCATTTTAAGCAAGTTTTCTTGCATTTTGTTTCGTACTAAAAATCGTCGAATTCAGCAATATTTTGACGTTCATCATCCCCTTTTCCTTTATGTGATATAAACAAAATATCATCGAATTAGGCAATATTTTGCTGTTATTCCACGTTTTTGTGAATTTTCAGTTTAATGTTATTAATTCATTAAATATACGACAAAAATGATGCAAACACATAATTGATTAGATAATATCCTTAAATACTTCATTTTCAATCAACTATTTGTTTCTCGTTAAAATCCTGAGTAAGATATTGAAAAGGAGAGAAGTTCAGTTTTTATTGCATATATCGACGTTTCTGCCGGAATATAGCGGTTTTACGTGTTCATCTTCCATCGGTAATATAAACGGAAAATCAGGAACATTTTAGATAATTCCTATGAAACACATTGATTTTTATCATTTGTATTGGAAACAACATTGTCAAATGTCTTTTCTTGGATCTAAATAATACGAAACCTCGCTCTATGATTTGAAGTTAAAATCCTCAAATTTGGTATAATAGTGACTTTTTCTCGTTTTTCATGTAGTTTGATATTACGTAAATATATTTATTTTTACCAATATTTCGATACTATTTCATGTAGTATCACGCTATGTGATTTGGCTGTCAAATCTCAGATTTTAGCATAATATTGCATTTTAAGCAACTTTTCTTGCATTTTGTTTCGTACTAAAAATCATCGAATTCAGCAATATTTTGACGTTTATCATCCCCTTTTCGTTTATGTGATATAAACAAGATATCATCGAATTAGGCAATATTTTGCCGTTTTTCCACGTTTTTGTGAATTTTCAGTTTATTGCTATTAATTCAATGAATATACGATAAAAATGATGCAAACACATAATTGATCAGATTTTAACCTTAAACACTTCATTTTCAATCAACTATTTGTTTCTCGTTAAAATACTGAGTAAGATATTGAAAAGGGGAGAAGTTCTGTTTTTATTGCATATATTGACGTTTCAGCCGGATTAGAGCGGTTTTACGTGTGCATCTTAAATCGGTAATATAAATTAAAAATCATTAACATTTTAGTTAATTCTAATGAAAACACATTGATTTTTATCATTTGTATGGGAAGCAACATCTTTATACGTCTTTTCAAGGGTCTAAAAAATACGAAACGTCGCTCTATGATTCGAAGTTAAAATCCTCAAATTTAGAATAATAATGACTTTATTTACGTTTTTCATGTAGTTTGATATTTCGTAAATATATTCATTTTTACCAATATTTCGATACTATTTCATGTAGTATCACGATATGTGATTTGGCCTTCAAATCTCAGATTTTCGCATAATATTGCATTTTAAGCAAGTTTTCTTGCATTTTGTTTCGTACTAAAAATCATCGAATTCAGCAATATTTTGACGTTTATCATCCCCTTTTCCTTTATGAGATATAAACAAAATATCATCGATTAAGGCAATATTTTGCTGTTTTTCCACGTTTTTGTGAATTTTCAGTTTAATGTTATTAATTCATTAAATATACGATAAAAATGATGCAAACACATAATTAATTAGATAATATCCTTAAATACTTCATTTTCAATCAACAATTTGTTTCTCGTTAAAATCCTGAGTAAGATATTGAAAAGGAGAGAAGTTCAGTTTTTATTGCATATATCGACGTTTCTGCCGGAATATACCGGTTTTACGTGTTCATCTTCCATCGGTAATATAAACGGAAAATCAGGAACATTTTAGATAATTCCTATGAAACACATTGATTTTTATCATTTGTATTGGAAACAACATTGTCAAATGTCTTTTCTTGGATCTAAATAATACGAAACGTCGCTCTATGATTTGAAGTTAAAATCCTCAAATTTGGTATAATAGTGACTTTTTCTCGTTTTTCATGTAGTTTGATATTACGTAAATATATTTATTTTTACCAATATTTCGATACTATTTCATGTAGTATCACGCTATGTGATTTGGCTGTCAAATCTCAGATTTTCGCATAATATTGCATTTTAAGCAACTTTTCTTGCATTTTGTTTCGTACTAAAAATCATCGAATTCAACAATATTTTGACGTTTATCATCCCCTTTTCCTTTATGTGATATAAACAAGATATCATCGAATTAGGCAATATTTTGCCGTTTTTCCACGTTTTTGTGAATTTTCAGTTTATTGCTATTAATTCAATGAATATACGATAAAATGATGCAAACACATAATTGATCAGATTTTAACCTTAAACACTTCATTTTCAATCAACTATTTGTTTCTCATTAAAATACTGAGTAAGATATTGAAAAGGGGAGAAGTTCTGTTTTTATTGCATATATCGACGTTTCAGCCGGATTAGAGCGGTTTTACGTGTGCATCTTAAATCGGTAATATAAATTGAAAATCAGGAACATTTTAGTTAATTCTAATGAAACACATTGATTTTTATCATTTGTATTGGAAACAACACTATCAAATGTCTTTTTTTGGATCTAAATAATACGAAACCTCACTTTATGATTCGAAGTTAATATCCTCAAATTTGGTATAATAGTGACTTTTTTACGTTTTTCATGTAGTTTGATATTACGTAAATATATTCATTTTTACCAATATTTCGATACTATTTCATGTAGTATCACGATATGTGATTTGGCCTTCAAATCTCAGATTTTCGCATAATATTGCATTTTAAGCAAGTTTTCTTGCATTTTGTTTCGTACTAAAAATCATCGAATTCAGCAATATTTTGACGTTTATCATCCCCTTTTCCTTTATGAGATATAAACAAAATATCATCGATTAAGGCAATATTTTGCTGTTTTTCCACGTTTTTGTGAATTTTCAGTTTATTGATATTAATTCATTAATTATACGATAAAAATGATGCAAACACATAATTCATTAGGTAATATCCTTAAACACTTGATTTTCAATCAACTATTTGTTTCTCGTTAAAATACTGAGTAAGATATTGAAAAGGGGAGAAGTTCTGTTTTTATTGCATATATCGACGTTTCAGCCGGATTAGAGCGGTTTTACGTGTGCATCTTAAATCGGTAATATAAATTGAAAATCAGGAACATTTTAGTTAATTCTAATGAAACACATTGATTTTTATCATTTGTATTGGAAACAACACTATCAAATGTCTTTTTTTGGATCTAAATAATACGAAACCTCACTTTATGATTCGAAGTTAATATCCTCAAATTTGGTAAAATAGTGACTTTTTTACGTTTTTCATGTAGTTTGATATTACGTAAATATATTCATTTTTACCAATATTTCGATACTATTTCATGTAGTATCACGGTATGTGATTTGGCCTTCAAATCTCAGATTTTCGCATAATATTGCATTTTAAGCAAGTTTTCTTGCATTTTGTTTCGTACTAAAAATCGTCGAATTCAGCAATATTTTGACGTTCATCATCCCCTTTTCCTTTATGTGATATAAACAAAATATCATCGAATTAGGCAATATTTTGCTGTTATTCCACGTTTTTGTGAATTTTCAGTTTAATGTTATTAATTCATTAAATATACGACAAAAATGATGCAAACACATAATTGATTAGATAATATCCTTAAATACTTCATTTTCAATCAACTATTTGTTTCTCGTTAAAATCCTGAGTAAGATATTGAAAAGGAGAGAAGTTCAGTTTTTATTGCATATATCGACGTTTCTGCCGGAATATAGCGGTTTTACGTGTTCATCTTCCATCGGTAATATAAACGGAAAATCAGGAACATTTTAGATAATTCCTATGAAACACATTGATTTTTATCATTTGTATTGGAAACAACATTGTCAAATGTCTTTTCTTGGATCTAAATAATACGAAACCTCGCTCTATGATTTGAAGTTAAAATCCTCAAATTTGGTATAATAGTGACTTTTTCTCGTTTTTCATGTAGTTTGATATTACGTAAATATATTTATTTTTACCAATATTTCGATACTATTTCATGTAGTATCACGCTATGTGATTTGGCTGTCAAATCTCAGATTTTAGCATAATATTGCATTTTAAGCAACTTTTCTTGCATTTTGTTTCGTACTAAAAATCATCGAATTCAGCAATATTTTGACGTTTATCATCCCCTTTTCGTTTATGTGATATAAACAAGATATCATCGAATTAGGCAATATTTTGCCGTTTTTCCACGTTTTTGTGAATTTTCAGTTTATTGCTATTAATTCAATGAATATACGATAAAAATGATGCAAACACATAATTGATCAGATTTTAACCTTAAACACTTCATTTTCAATCAACTATTTGTTTCTCGTTAAAATACTGAGTAAGATATTGAAAAGGGGAGAAGTTCTGTTTTTATTGCATATATTGACGTTTCAGCCGGATTAGAGCGGTTTTACGTGTGCATCTTAAATCGGTAATATAAATTAAAAATCATTAACATTTTAGTTAATTCTAATGAAAACACATTGATTTTTATCATTTGTATGGGAAGCAACATCTTTATACGTCTTTTCAAGGGTCTAAAAAATACGAAACGTCGCTCTATGATTCGAAGTTAAAATCCTCAAATTTAGAATAATAATGACTTTATTTACGTTTTTCATGTAGTTTGATATTTCGTAAATATATTCATTTTTACCAATATTTCGATACTATTTCATGTAGTATCACGATATGTGATTTGGCCTTCAAATCTCAGATTTTCGCATAATATTGCATTTTAAGCAAGTTTTCTTGCATTTTGTTTCGTACTAAAAATCATCGAATTCAGCAATATTTTGACGTTTATCATCCCCTTTTCCTTTATGAGATATAAACAAAATATCATCGATTAAGGCAATATTTTGCTGTTTTTCCACGTTTTTGTGAATTTTCAGTTTAATGTTATTAATTCATTAAATATACGATAAAAATGATGCAAACACATAATTAATTAGATAATATCCTTAAATACTTCATTTTCAATCAACAATTTGTTTCTCGTTAAAATCCTGAGTAAGATATTGAAAAGGAGAGAAGTTCAGTTTTTATTGCATATATCGACGTTTCTGCCGGAATATACCGGTTTTACGTGTTCATCTTCCATCGGTAATATAAACGGAAAATCAGGAACATTTTAGATAATTCCTATGAAACACATTGATTTTTATCATTTGTATTGGAAACAACATTGTCAAATGTCTTTTCTTGGATCTAAATAATACGAAACGTCGCTCTATGATTTGAAGTTAAAATCCTCAAATTTGGTATAATAGTGACTTTTTCTCGTTTTTCATGTAGTTTGATATTACGTAAATATATTTATTTTTACCAATATTTCGATACTATTTCATGTAGTATCACGCTATGTGATTTGGCTGTCAAATCTCAGATTTTCGCATAATATTGCATTTTAAGCAACTTTTCTTGCATTTTGTTTCGTACTAAAAATCATCGAATTCAACAATATTTTGACGTTTATCATCCCCTTTTCCTTTATGTGATATAAACAAGATATCATCGAATTAGGCAATATTTTGCCGTTTTTCCACGTTTTTGTGAATTTTCAGTTTATTGCTATTAATTCAATGAATATACGATAAAATGATGCAAACACATAATTGATCAGATTTTAACCTTAAACACTTCATTTTCAATCAACTATTTGTTTCTCGTTAAAATACTGAGTAAGATATTGAAAAGGGGAGAAGTTCTGTTTTTATTGCATATATCGACGTTTCAGCCGGATTAGAGCGGTTTTACGTGTGCATCTTAAATCGGTAATATAAATTGAAAATCAGGAACATTTTAGTTAATTCTAATGAAACACATTGATTTTTATCATTTGTATTGGAAACAACACTATCAAATGTCTTTTTTTGGATCTAAATAATACGAAACCTCACTTTATGATTCGAAGTTAATATCCTCAAATTTGGTATAATAGTGACTTTTTTACGTTTTTCATGTAGTTTGATATTACGTAAATATATTCATTTTTACCAATATTTCGATACTATTTCATGTAGTATCACGGTATGTGATTTGGCCTTCAAATCTCAGATTTTCGCATAATATTGCATTTTAAGCAAGTTTTCTTGCATTTTGTTTCGTACTAAAAATCGTCGAATTCAGCAATATTTTGACGTTCATCATCCCCTTTTCCTTTATGTGATATAAACAAAATATCATCGAATTAGGCAATATTTTGCTGTTATTCCACGTTTTTGTGAATTTTCAGTTTAATGTTATTAATTCATTAAATATACGATAAAAATGATGCAAACACATAATTGATTAGATAATATCCTTAAATACTTCATTTTCAATCAACTATTTGTTTCTCGTTAAAATCCTGAGTAAGATATTGAAAAGGAGAGAAGTTCAGTTTTTATTGCATATATCGACGTTTCTGCCGGAATATAGCGGTTTTACGTGTTCATCTTCCATCGGTAATATAAACGGAAAATCAGGAACATTTTAGATAATTCCTATGAAACACATTGATTTTTATCATTTGTATTGGAAACAACATTGTCAAATGTCTTTTCTTGGATCTAAATAATACGAAACCTCGCTCTATGATTTGAAGTTAAAATCCTCAAATTTGGTATAATAGTGACTTTTTCTCGTTTTTCATGTAGTTTGATATTACGTAAATATATTTATTTTTACCAATATTTCGATACTATTTCATGTAGTATCACGCTATGTGATTTGGCTGTCAAATCTCAGATTTTAGCATAATATTGCATTTTAAGCAACTTTTCTTGCATTTTGTTTCGTACTAAAAATCATCGAATTCAGCAATATTTTGACGTTTATCATCCCCTTTTCGTTTATGTGATATAAACAAGATATCATCGAATTAGGCAAAATTTTGCCGTTTTTCCACGTTTTTGTGAATTTTCAGTTTATTGCTATTAATTCAATGAATATACGATAAAAATGATGCAAACACATAATTGATCAGATTTTAACCTTAAACACTTCATTTTCAATCAACTATTTGTTTCTCGTTAAAATACTGAGTAAGATATTGAAAAGGGGAGAAGTTCTGTTTTTATTGCATATATCGACGTTTCAGCCGGATTAGAGCGGTTTTACGTGTGCATCTTAAATCGGTAATATAAATTAAAAATCATTAACATTTTAGTTAATTCTAATGAAAACACATTGATTTTTATCATTTGTATGGGAAGCAACATCTTTATACGTCTTTTCTAGGGTCTAAAAAATACGAAACGTCGCTCAATGATTCGAAGTTAAAATCCTCAAATTTAGAATAATAATGACTTTATTTACGTTTTTCATGTAGTTTGATATTTCGTAAATATATTCATTTTTACCAATATTTCGATACTATTTCATGTAGTATCACGATATGTGATTTGGCCATCAAATCTCAGATTTTCGCATAATATTGCATTTTAAGCAAGTTTTCTTGCATTTTGTTTCGTACTAAAAATCATCGAATTCAGCAATATTTTGACGTTTATCATCCCCTTTTCCTTTATGAGATATAAACAAAATATCATCGATTAAGGCAATATTTTGCTGTTTTTCCACGTTTTTGTGAATTTTCAGTTTAATGTTATTAATTCATTAAATATACGATAAAAATGATGCAAACACATAATTAATTAGATAATATCCTTAAATACTTCATTTTCAATCAACTATTTGTTTCTCGTTAAAATCCTGAGTAAGATATTGAAAAGGAGAGAAGTTCAGTTTTTATTGCATATATCGACGTTTCTGCCGGAATATACCGGTTTTACGTGTTCATCTTCCATCGGTAATATAAACGGAAAATCAGGAACATTTTAGATAATTCCTATGAAGCACATTGATTTTTATCATTTGTATTGGAAACAACATTGTCAAATGTCTTTTCTTAGATCTAAATAATACGAAACGTCGCTCTATGATTTGAAGTTAAAATCCTCAAATTTGGTATAATAGTGACTTTTTCTCGTTTTTCATGTAGTTTGATATTACGTAAATATATTTATTTTTACCAATATTTCGATACTATTTCATGTAGTATCACGCTATGTGATTTGGCTGTCAAATCTCAGATTTTCGCATAATATTGCATTTTAAGCAACTTTTCTTGCATTTTGTTTCGTACTAAAAATCATCGAATTCAACAATATTTTGACGTTTATCATCCCTTTTTCCTTTATGTGATATAAACAAGATATCATCGAATTAGGCAATATTTTGCCGTTTTTCCACGTTTTTGTGAATTTTCAGTTTATTGCTATTAATTCAATGAATATACGATAAAATGATGCAAACACATAATTGATCAGATTTTAACCTTAAACACTTCATTTTCAATCAACTATTTGTTTCTCGTTAAAATACTGAGTAAGATATTGAAAAGGGGAGAAGTTCTGTTTTTATTGCATATATCGACGTTTCAGCCGGATTAGAGCGGTTTTACGTGTGCATCTTAAATCGGTAATATAAATTAAAAATCATTAACATTTTAGTTAATTCTAATGAAAACACATCGATTTTTATCATTTGTATGGGAAGCAACATCTTTATACGTCTTTTCTAGGGTCTAAAAAATACGAAACGTCGCTCTATGATTCGAAGTTAAAATCCTCAAATTTAGAATAATAATGACTTTATTTACGTTTTTCATGTAGTTTGATATTTCGTAAATATATTCATTTTTACCAATATTTCGATACTATTTCATGTAGTATCACGATATGTGATTTGGCCTTCAAATCTCAGATTTTCGCATAATATTGCATTTTAAGCAAGTTTTCTTGCATTTTGTTTCGTACTAAAAATCATCGAATTCAGCAATATTTTGACGTTTATCATCCCCTTTTCCTTTATGAGATATAAACAAAATATCATCGATTAAGGCAATATTTTGCTGTTTTTCCACGTTTTTGTGAATTTTCAGTTTATTGATATTAATTCATTAATTATACGATAAAAATGATGCAAACACATAATTCATTAGGTAATATCCTTAAACACTTGATTTTCAATCAACTATTTGTTTCTCGTTAAAATACTGAGTAAGATATTGAAAAGGGGAGAAGTTCTGTTTTTATTGCATATATCGACGTTTCAGCCGGATTAGAGCGGTTTTACGTGTGCGTCTTAAATCGGTAATATAAATTGAAAATCAGGAACATTTTAGTTAATTCTAATGAAACACATTGATTTTTATCATTTGTATTGGAAACAACACTATCAAATGTCTTTTTTTGGATCTAAATAATACGAAACCTCACTTTATGATTGGAAGTTAATATCCTCAAATTTGGTATAATAGTGACTTTTTTACGTTTTTCATGTAGTTTGATATTACGTAAATATATTCATTTTTACCAATATTTCGATACTATTTCATGTAGTATCACGGTATGTGATTTGGCCTTCAAATCTCAGATTTTCGCATAATATTGCATTTTAAGCAAGTTTTCTTGCATTTTGTTTCATACTAAAAATCGTCGAATTCAGCAATATTTTGACGTTCATCATCCCCTTTTCCTTTATGTGATATAAACAAAATATCATCGAATTAGGCAATATTTTGCTGTTATTCCACGTTTTTGTGAATTTTCAGTTTAATGTTATTAATTCATTAAATATACGATAAAAATGATGCAAACACATAATTGATTAGATAATATCCTTAAATACTTCATTTTCAATCAACTATTTGTTTCTCGTTAAAATCCTGAGTAAGATATTGAAAAGGAGAGAAGTTCAGTTTTTATTGCATATATCGACGTTTCTGCCGGAATATAGCGGTTTTACGTGTTCATCTTCCATCGGTAATATAAACGGAAAATCAGGAACATTTTAGATAATTCCTATGAAACACATTGATTTTTATCATTTGTATTGGAAACAACATTGTCAAATGTCTTTTCTTGGATCTAAATAATACGAAACCTCGCTCTATGATTTGAAGTTAAAATCCTCAAATTTGGTATAATAGTGACTTTTTCTCGTTTTTCATGTAGTTTGATATTACGTAAATATATTTATTTTTACCAATATTTCGATACTATTTCATGTAGTATCACGCTATGTGATTTGGCTGTCAAATCTCAGATTTTAGCATAATATTGCATTTTAAGCAACTTTTCTTGCATTTTGTTTCGTACTAAAAATCATCGAATTCAGTAATATTTTGACGTTTATCATCCCCTTTTCGTTTATGTGATATAAACAAGATATCATCGAATTAGGCAATATTTTGCCGTTTTTCCACGTTTTTGTGAATTTTCAGTTTATTGCTATTAATTCAATGAATATACGATAAAAATGATGCAAACACATAATTGATCAGATTTTAACCTTAAACACTTCATTTTCAATCAACTATTTGTTTCTCGTTAAAATACTGAGTAAGATATTGAAAAGGGGAGAAGTTCTGTTTTTATTGCATATATCGACGTTTCAGCCGGATTAGAGCGGTTTTACGTGTGCATCTTAAATCGGTAATATAAATTAAAAATCATTAACATTTTAGTTAATTCTAATGAAAACACATTGATTTTTATCATTTGTATGGGAAGCAACATCTTTATACGTCTTTTCTAGGGTCTAAAAAATACGAAACGTCGCTCTATGATTCGAAGTTAAAATCCTCAAATTTAGAATAATAATGACTTTATTTACGTTTTTCATGTAGTTTGATATTTCGTAAATATATTCATTTTTACCAATATTTCGATACTATTTCATGTAGTATCACGATATGTGATTTGGCCTTCAAATCTCAGATTTTCGCATAATATTGCATTTTAAGCAAGTTTTCTTGCATTTTGTTTCGTACTAAAAATCATCGAATTCAGCAATATTTTGACGTTTATCATCCCCTTTTCCTTTATGAGATATAAACAAAATATCATCGATTAAGGCAATATTTTGCTGTTTTTCCACGTTTTTGTGAATTTTCAGTTTAATGTTATTAATTCATTAAATATACGATAAAAATGATGCAAACACATAATTAATTAGATAATATCCTTAAATACTTCATTTTCAATCAACAATTTGTTTCTCGTTAAAATCCTGAGTAAGATATTGAAAAGGAGAGAAGTTCAGTTTTTATTGCATATATCGACGTTTCTGCCGGAATATACCGGTTTTACGTGTTCATCTTCCATCGGTAATATAAACGGAAAATCAGGAACATTTTAGATAATTCCTATGAAACACATTGATTTTTATCATTTGTATTGGAAACAACATTGTCAAATGTCTTTTCTTGGATCTAAATAATACGAAACGTCGCTCTATGATTTGAAGTTAAAATCCTCAAATTTGGTATAATAGTGACTTTTTCTCGTTTTTCATGTAGTTTGATATTACGTAAATATATTTATTTTTACCAATATTTCGATACTATTTCATGTAGTATCACGCTATGTGATTTGGCTGTCAAATCTCAGATTTTCGCATAATATTGCATTTTAAGCAACTTTTCTTGCATTTTGTTTCGTACTAAAAATCATCGAATTCAACAATATTTTGACGTTTATCATCCCCTTTTCATTTATGTGATATAAACAAGATATCATCGAATTAGGCAATATTTTGCCGTTTTTCCACGTTTTTGTGAATTTTCAGTTTATTGCTATTAATTCAATGAATATACGATAAAATGATGCAAACACATAATTGATCAGATTTTAACCTTAAACACTTCATTTTCAATCAACTATTTGTTTCTCGTTAAAATACTGAGTAAGATATTGAAAAGGGGAGAAGTTCTGTTTTTATTGCATATATCGACGTTTCAGCCGGATTAGAGCGGTTTTACGTGTGCATCTTAAATCGGTAATATAAATTAAAAATCATTAACATTTTAGTTAATTCTAATGAAAACACATTGATTTTTATCATTTGTATGGGAAGCAACATCTTTATACGTCTTTTCTAGGGTCTAAATAATACGAAACGTCGCTCTATGATTCGAAGTTAAAATCCTCAAATTTAGAATAATAATGACTTTATTTACGTTTTTCATGTAGTTTGATATTTCGTAAATATATTCATTTTTACCAATATTTCGATACTATTTCATGTAGTATCACGATATGTGATTTGGCCTTCAAATCTCAGATTTTCGCATAATATTGCATTTTAAGCAAGTTTTCTTGCATTTTGAATCGTACTAAAAATCATCGAATTCAGCAATATTTTGACGTTTATCATCCCCTTTTCCTTTATGAGATATAAACAAAATATCATCGATTAAGGCAATATTTTGCTGTTTTTCCACGTTTTTGTGAATTTTCAGTTTATTGATATTAATTCATTAATTATACGATAAAAATGATGCAAACACATAATTCATTAGGTAATATCCTTAAACACTTGATTTTCAATCAACTATTTGTTTCTCGTTAAAATACTGAGTAAGATATTGAAAAGGGGAGAAGTTCTGTTTTTATTGCATATATCGACGTTTCAGCTGGATTAGAGCGGTTTTACGTGTGCATCTTAAATCGGTAATATAAATTGAAAATCAGGAACATTTTAGTTAATTCTAATGAAACACATTGATTTTTATCATTTGTATTGGAAACAACACTATCAAATGTCTTTTTTTGGATCTAAATAATACGAAACCTCACTTTATGATTCGAAGTTAATATCCTCAAATTTGGTATAATAGTGACTTTTTTACGTTTTTCATGTAGTTTGATATTACGTAAATATATTCATTTTTACCAATATTTCGATACTATTTCATGTAGTATCACGGTATGTGATTTGGCCTTCAAATCTCAGATTTTCGCATAATATTGCATTTTAAGCAAGTTTTCTTGCATTTTGTTTCGTACTAAAAATCGTCGAATTCAGCAATATTTTGACGTTCATCATCCCCTTTTCCTTTATGTGATATAAACAAAATATCATCGAATTAGGCAATATTTTGCTGTTATTCCACGTTTTTGTGAATTTTCAGTTTAATGTTATTAATTCATTAAATATACGATAAAAATGATGCAAACACATAATTGATTAGATAATATCCTTAAATACTTCATTTTCAATCAACTATTTGTTTCTCGTTAAAATCCTGAGTAAGATATTGAAAAGGAGAGAAGTTCAGTTTTTATTGCATATATCGACGTTTCTGCCGGAATATAGCGGTTTTACGTGTTCATCTTCCATCGGTAATATAAACGGAAAATCAGGAACATTTTAGATAATTCCTATGAAACACATTGATTTTTATCATTTGTATTGGAAACAACATTGTCAAATGTCTTTTCTTGGATCTAAATAATACGAAACCTCGCTCTATGATTTGAAGTTAAAATCCTCAAATTTGGTATAATAGTGACTTTTTCTCGTTTTTCATGTAGTTTGATATTACGTAAATATATTTATTTTTACCAATATTTCGATACTATTTCATGTAGTATCACGCTATGTGATTTGGCTGTCAAATCTCAGATTTTAGCATAATATTGCATTTTAAGCAACTTTTCTTGCATTTTGTTTCGTACTAAAAATCATCGAATTCAGCAATATTTTGACGTTTATCATCCCCTTTTCGTTTATGTGATATAAACAAGATATCATCGAATTAGGCAATATTTTGCCGTTTTTCCACGTTTTTGTGAATTTTCAGTTTATTGCTATTAATTCAATGAATATACGATAAAAATGATGCAAACACATAATTGATCAGATTTTAACCTTAAACACTTCATTTTCAATCAACTATTTGTTTCTCGTTAAAATACTGAGTAAGATATTGAAAAGGGGAGAAGTTCTGTTTTTATTGCATATATCGACGTTTCAGCCGGATTAGAGCGGTTTTACGTGTGCATCTTAAATCGGTAATATAAATTAAAAATCATTAACATTTTAGTTAATTCTAATGAAAACACATTGATTTTTATCATTTGTATGGGAAGCAACATCTTTATACGTCTTTTCTAGGGTCTAAAAAATACGAAACGTCGCTCAATGATTCGAAGTTAAAATCCTCAAATTTAGAATAATAATGACTTTATTTACGTTTTTCATGTAGTTTGATATTTCGTAAATATATTCATTTTTACCAATATTTCGATACTATTTCATGTAGTATCACGATATGTGATTTGGCCTTCAAATCTCAGATTTTCGCATAATATTGCATTTTAAGCAAGTTTTCTTGCATTTTGTTTCGTACTAAAAATCATCGAATTCAGCAATATTTTGACGTTTATCATCCCCTTTTCCTTTATGAGATATAAACAAAATATCATCGATTAAGGCAATATTTTGCTGTTTTTCCACGTTTTTGTGAATTTTCAGTTTAATGTTATTAATTCATTAAATATACGATAAAAATGATGCAAACACATAATTAATTAGATAATATCCTTAAATACTTCATTTTCAATCAACTATTTGTTTCTCGTTAAAATCCTGAGTAAGATATTGAAAAGGAGAGAAGTTCAGTTTTTATTGCATATATCGACGTTTCTGCCGGAATATACCGGTTTTACGTGTTCATCTTCCATCGGTAATATAAACGGAAAATCAGGAACATTTTAGATAATTCCTATGAAACACATTGATTTTTATCATTTGTATTGGAAACAACATTGTCAAATGTCTTTTCTGAGATCTAAATAATACGAAACGTCGCTCTATGATTTGAAGTTAAAATCCTCAAATTTGGTATAATAGTGACTTTTTCTCGTTTTTCATGTAGTTTGATATTACGTAAATATATTTATTTTTACCAATATTTCGATACTATTTCATGTAGTATCACGCTATGTGATTTGGCTGTCAAATCTCAGATTTTCGCATAATATTGCATTTTAAGCAACTTTTCTTGCATTTTGTTTCGTACTAAAAATCATCGAATTCAACAATATTTTGACGTTTATCATCCCCTTTTCCTTTATGTGATATAAACAAGATATCATCGAATTAGGCAATATTTTGCCGTTTTTTCCACGTTTTTGTGAATTTTCAGTTTATTGCTATTAATTCAATGAATATACGATAAAATGATGCAAACACATAATTGATCAGATTTTAACCTTAAACACTTCATTTTCAATCAACTATTTGTTTCTCGTTAAAATACTGAGTAAGATATTGAAAAGGGGAGAAGTTCTGTTTTTATTGCATATATCGACGTTTCAGCCGGATTAGAGCGGTTTTACGTGTGCATCTTAAATCGGTAATATAAATTAAAAATCATTAACATTTTAGTTAATTCTAATGAAAACACATTGATTTTTATCATTTGTATGGGAAGCAACATCTTTATACGTCTTTTCTAGGGTCTAAAAAATACGAAACGTCGCTCTATGATTCGAAGTTAAAATCCTCAAATTTAGAATAATAATGACTTTATTTACGTTTTTCATGTAGTTTGATATTTCGTAAATATATTCATTTTTACCAATATTTCGATACTATTTCATGTAGTATCACGATATGTGATTTGGCCTTCAAATCTCAGATTTTCGCATAATATTGCATTTTAAGCAAGTTTTCTTGCATTTTGTTTCGTACTAAAATCATCGAATTCAGCAATATTTTGACGTTTATCATCCCCTTTTCCTTTATGAGATATAAACAAAATATCATCGATTAAGGCAATATTTTGCTGTTTTTCCACGTTTTTGTGAATTTTCAGTTTATTGATATTAATTCATTAATTATACGATAAAAATGATGCAAACACATAATTCATTAGGTAATATCCTTAAACACTTGATTTTCAATCAACTATTTGTTTCTCGTTAAAATACTGAGTAAGATATTGAAAAGGGGAGAAGTTCTGTTTTTATTGCATATATCGACGTTTCAGCCGGATTAGAGCGGTTTTACGTGTGCATCTTAAATCGGTAATATAAATTGAAAATCAGGAACATTTTAGTTAATTCTAATGAAACACATTGATTTTTATCATTTGTATTGGAAACAACACTATCAAATGTCTTTTTTTGGATCTAAATAATACGAAACCTCACTTTATGATTCGAAGTTAATATCCTCAAATTTGGTATAATAGTGACTTTTTTACGTTTTTCATGTAGTTTGATATTACGTAAATATATTCATTTTTACCAATATTTCGATACTATTTCATGTAGTATCACGGTATGTGATTTGGCCTTCAAATCTCAGATTTTCGCATAATATTGCATTTTAAGCAAGTTTTCTTGCATTTTGTTTCGTACTAAAAATCGTCGAATTCAGCAATATTTTGACGTTCATCATCCCCTTTTCCTTTATGTGATATAAACAAAATATCATCGAATTAGGCAATATTTTGCTGTTATTCCACGTTTTTGTGAATTTTCAGTTTAATGTTATTAATTCATTAAATATACGATAAAAATGATGCAAACACATAATTGATTAGATAATATCCTTAAATACTTCATTTTCAATCAACTATTTGTTTCTCGTTAAAATCCTGAGTAAGATATTGAAAAGGAGAGAAGTTCAGTTTTTATTGCATATATCGACGTTTCTGCCGGAATATAGCGGTTTTACGTGTTCATCTTCCATCGGTAATATAAACGGAAAATCAGGAACATTTTAGATAATTCCTATGAAACACATTGATTTTTATCATTTGTATTGGAAACAACATTGTCAAATGTCTTTTCTTGGATCTAAATAATACGAAACCTCGCTCTATGATTTGAAGTTAAAATCCTCAAATTTGGTATAATAGTGACTTTTTCTCGTTTTTCATGTAGTTTGATATTACGTAAATATATTTATTTTTACCAATATTTCGATACTATTTCATGTAGTATCACGCTATGTGATTTGGCTGTCAAATCTCAGATTTTAGCATAATATTGCATTTTAAGCAACTTTTCTTGCATTTTGTTTCGTACTAAAAATCATCGAATTTAGCAATATTTTGACGTTTATCATCCCCTTTTCGTTTATGTGATATAAACAAGATATCATCGAATTAGGCAATATTTTGCCGTTTTTCCACGTTTTTGTGAATTTTCAGTTTATTGCTATTAATTCAATGAATATACGATAAAAATGATGCAAACACATAATTGATCAGATTTTAACCTTAAACACTTCATTTTCAATCAACTATTTGTTTCTCGTTAAAATACTGAGTAAGATATTGAAAAGGGGAGAAGTTCTGTTTTTATTGCATATATCGACGTTTCAGCCGGATTAGAGCGGTTTTACGTGTGCTTTTTAAATCGGTAATATAAATTAAAAATCATTAACATTTTAGTTAATTCTAATGAAAACACATTGATTTTTATCATTTGTATGGGAAGCAACATCTTTATACGTCTTTTCTAGGGTCTAAAAAATACGAAACGTCGCTCTATGATTCGAAGTTAAAATCCTCAAATTTTGAATAATAATGACTTTATTTACGTTTTTCATGTAGTTTGATATTTCGTAAATATATTCATTTTTACCAATATTTCGATACTATTTCATGTAGTATCACGATATGTGATTTGGCTATCAAATCTCAGATTTTCGCATAATATTGCATTTTAAGCAAGTTTTCTTGCATTTTGTTTCGTACTAAAAATCATCGAATTCAGCAATATTTTGACGTTTATCATCCCCTTTTCCTTTATGAGATATAAACAAAATATCATCGATTAAGGCAATATTTTGCTGTTTTTCCACGTTTTTGTGAATTTTCAGTTTATTGATATTAATTCATTAATTATACGATAAAAATGATGCAAACACATAATTCATTAGGTAATATCCTTAAACACTTGATTTTCAATCAACTATTTGTTTCTCGTTAAAATACTGAGTAAGATATTGAAAAGGGGAGAAGTTCTGTTTTTATTGCATATATCGACGTTTCAGCCGGATTAGAGCGGTTTTACGTGTGCATCTTAAATCGGTAATATAAATTGAAAATCAGGAACATTTTAGTTAATTCTAATGAAACACATTGATTTTTATCATTTGTATTGGAAACAACACTATCAAATGTCTTTTTTTGGATCTAAATAATACGAAACCTCACTTTATGATTCGAAGTTAATATCCTCAAATTTGGTATAATAGTGACTTTTTTACGTTTTTCATGTAGTTTGATATTACGTAAATATATTCATTTTTACCAATATTTCGATACTATTTCATGTAGTATCACGGTATGTGATTTGGCCTTCAAATCTCAGATTTTCGCATAATATTGCATTTTAAGCAAGTTTTCTTGCATTTTGTTTCGTACTAAAAATCGTCGAATTCAGCAATATTTTGACGTTCATCATCCCCTTTTCCTTTATGTGATATAAACAAAATATCATCGAATTAGGCAATATTTTGCTGTTATTCCACGTTTTTGTGAATTTTCAGTTTAATGTTATTAATTCATTAAATATACGATAAAAATGATGCAAACACATAATTGATTAGATAATATCCTTAAATACTTCATTTTCAATCAACTATTTGTTTCTCGTTAAAATCCTGAGTAAGATATTGAAAAGGAGAGAAGTTCAGTTTTTATTCCATATATCGACGTTTCTGCCGGAATATAGCGGTTTTACGTGTTCATCTTCCATCGGTAATATAAACGGAAAATCAGGAACATTTTAGATAATTCCTATGAAACACATTGATTTTTATCATTTGTATTGGAAACAACATTGTCAAATGTCTTTTCTTGGATCTAAATAATACGAAACCTCGCTCTATGATTTGAAGTTAAAATCCTCAAATTTGGTATAATAGTGACTTTTTCTCGTTTTTCATGTAGTTTGATATTACGTAAATATATTTATTTTTACCAATATTTCGATACTATTTCATGTAGTATCACGCTATGTGATTTGGCTGTCAAATCTCAGATTTTAGCATAATATTGCATTTTAAGCAACTTTTCTTGCATTTTGTTTCGTACTAAAAATCATCGAATTTAGCAATATTTTGACGTTTATCATCCCCTTTTCGTTTATGTGATATAAACAAGATATCATCGAATTAGGCAATATTTTGCCGTTTTTCCACGTTTTTGTGAATTTTCAGTTTATTGCTATTAATTCAATGAATATATGATAAAAATGATGCAAACACATAATTGATCAGATTTTAACCTTAAACACTTCATTTTCAATCAACTATTTGTTTCTCGTTAAAATACTGAGTAAGATATTGAAAAGGGGAGAAGTTCTGTTTTTATTGCATATATCGACGTTTCAGCCGGATTAGAGCGGTTTTACGTGTGCTTTTTAAATCGGTAATATAAATTAAAAATCATTAACATTTTAGTTAATTCTAATGAAAACACATTGATTTTTATCATTTGTATGGGAAGCAACATCTTTATACGTCTTTTCTAGGGTCTAAAAAATACGAAACGTCGCTCTATGATTCGAAGTTAAAATCCTCAAATTTTGAATAATAATGACTTTATTTACGTTTTTCATGTAGTTTGATATTTCGTAAATATATTCATTTTTACCAATATTTCGATACTATTTCATGTAGTATCACGATATGTGATTTGGCTATCAAATCTCAGATTTTCGCATAATATTGCATTTTAAGCAAGTTTTCTTGCATTTTGTTTCGTACTAAAAATCATCGAATTCAGCAATATTTTGACGTTTATCATCCCCTTTTCCTTTATGAGATATAAACAAAATATCATCGATTAAGGCAATATTTTGCTGTTTTTCCACGTTTTTGTGAATTTTCAGTTTATTGATATTAATTCATTAATTATACGATAAAAATGATGCAAACACATAATTCATTAGGTAATATCCTTAAACACTTGATTTTCAATCAACTATTTGTTTCTCGTTAAAATACTGAGTAAGATATTGAAAAGGGGAGAAGTTCTGTTTTTATTGCATATATCGACGTTTCAGCCGGATTAGAGCGGTTTTACGTGTGCATCTTAAATCGGTAATATAAATTGAAAATCAGGAACATTTTAGTTAATTCTAATGAAACACATTGATTTTTATCATTTGTATTGGAAACAACACTATCAAATGTCTTTTTTTGGATCTAAATAATACGAAACCTCACTTTATGATTCGAAGTTAATATCCTCAAATTTGGTATAATAGTGACTTTTTCACGTTTTTCATGTAGTTTGATATTACGTAAATATATTCATTTTTACCAATATTTCGATACTATTTCATGTAGTATCACGGTATGTGATTTGGCCTTCAAATCTTAGATTTTCGCATAATATTGCATTTTAAGCAAGTTTTCTTGCATTTTGTTTCGTACTAAAAATCGTTGAATTCAGCAATATTTTGACGTTCATCATCCCCTTTTCCTTTATGTGATATAAACAAAATATCATCGAATTAGGCAATATTTTGCTGTTTTTCCCCGTTTTTGTGAATTTTCAGTTTAATGTTATTAATTCATTAAATATACGATAAAAATGATGCAAACACATAATTGATTAGATAATATCCTTAAATACTTCATTTTCAATCAACTATTTGTTTCTCGTTAAAATCCTGAGTAAGATATTGAAAAGGAAAGAAGTTCAGTTTTTATTGCATATATCGACGTTTCTGCCGGAATATACCGGTTTTACGTGTTCATCTTCCATCGGTTATATAAACGGAAAATCAGGAACATTTTAGATAATTCCTATGAAACACATTGATTTTTATCATTTGTATTGGAAACAACATTGTCAAATGTCTTTTCTTGGATCTAAATAATACGAAACCTCGCTCTATGATTTGAAGTTAAAATCCTCAAATTTGGTATAATAGTGACTTTTTCTCGTTTTTCATGTAGTTTGATATTACGTAAATATATTTGTTTTTACCAATATTTCGATACTATTTCATGTAGTATCACGCTATGTGATTTGGCTGTCAAATCTCAGATTTTCGCATAATATTGCATTTTAAGCAACTTTTCTTGCATTTTGTTTCGTACTAAAAATCATCGAATTCAGCAATATTTTGACGTTTATCATCCCCTTTTCCTTTATGTGATATAAACAAGATATCATCGAATTAGGCAATATTTTGCCGTTTTTCCACGTTTTTGTGAATTTTCAGTTTATTGCTATTAATTCAATGAATATATGATAAAAATGATGCAAACACATAATTGATCAGATTTTAACCTTAAACACTTCATTTTCAATCAACTATTTGTTTCTCGTTAAAATACTGAGTAAGATATTGAAAAGGGGAGAAGTTCTGTTTTTATTGCATATATCGACGTTTCAGCCGGATTAGAGCGGTTTTACGTGTGCTTTTTAAATCGGTAATATAAATTAAAAATCATTAACATTTTAGTTAATTCTAATGAAAACACATTGATTTTTATCATTTGTATGGGAAGCAACATCTTTATACGTCTTTTCTAGGGTCTAAAAAATACGAAACGTCGCTCTATGATTCGAAGTTAAAATCCTCAAATTTAGAATAATAATGACTTTATTTACGTTTTTCATGTAGTTTGATATTTCGTAAATATATTCATTTTTACCAATATTTCGATACTATTTCATGTAGTATCACGATATGTGATTTGGCCATCAAATCTCAGATTTTCGCATAATATTGCATTTTAAGCAAGTTTTCTTGCATTTTGTTTCGTACTAAAAATCATCGAATTCAGCAATATTTTGACGTTTATCATCCCCTTTTCCTTTATGAGATATAAACAAAATATCATCGATTAAGGCAATATTTTGCTGTTTTTCCACGTTTTTGTGAATTTTCAGTTTATTGATATTAATTCATTAATTATACGATAAAAATGATGCAAACACATAATTCATTAGGTAATATCCTTAAACACTTTATTTTCAATCAACTATTTGTTTCTCGTTAAAATACTGAGTAAGATATTGAAAAGGGGAGAAGTTCTGTTTTTATTGCATATATCGACGTTTCAGCCGGATTAGAGCGGTTTTACGTGTGCATCTTAAATCGGTAATATAAATTGAAAATCAGGAACATTTTAGTTAATTCTAATGAAACACATTGATTTTTATCATTTGTATTGGAAACAACACTATCAAATGTCTTTTTTTGGATCTAAATAATACGAAACCTCACTTTATGATTCGAAGTTAATATCCTCAAATTTGGTATAATAGTGACTTTTTTACGTTTTTCATGTAGTTTGATATTACGTAAATATATTCATTTTTACCAATATTTCGATACTATTTCATGTAGTATCACGGTATGTGATTTGGCCTTCAAATCTCAGATTTTCGCATAATATTGCATTTTAAGCAAGTTTTCTTGCATTTTGTTTCGTACTAAAAATCGTCGAATTCAGCAATATTTTGACGTTCATCATCCCCTTTTCCTTTATGTGATATAAACAAAATATCATCGAATTAGGCAATATTTTGCTGTTATTCCACGTTTTTGTGAATTTTCAGTTTAATGTTATTAATTCATTAAATGTACGATAAAAATGATGCAAACACATAATTGATTAGATAATATCCTTAAATACTTCATTTTCAATCAACTATTTGTTTCTCGTTAAAATCCTGAGTAAGATATTGAAAAGGAGAGAAGTTCAGTTTTTATTGCATATATCGACGTTTCTGCCGGAATATAGCGGTTTTACGTGTTCATCTTCCATCGGTAATATAAACGGAAAATCAGGAACATTTTAGATAATTCCTATGAAACACATTGATTTTTATCATTTGTATTGGAAACAACATTGTCAAATGTCTTTTCTTGGATCTAAATAATACGAAACCTCGCTCTATGATTTGAAGTTAAAATCCTCAAATTTGGTATAATAGTGACTTTTTCTCGTTTTTCATGTAGTTTGATATTACGTAAATATATTTATTTTTACCAATATTTCGATACTATTTCATGTAGTATCACGCTATGTGATTTGGCTGTCAAATCTCAGATTTTCGCATAATATTGCATTTTAAGCAACTTTTCTTGCATTTTGTTTCGTACTAAAAATCATCGAATTCAGCAATATTTTGACGTTTATCATCCCCTTTTCCTTTATGTGATATAAAGAAAATATCATCGAATTAGGCAATATTTTGCCGTTTTTCCACGTTTTTGTTAATTTTCAGTTTATTGTTATTAATTCAATATACGATAAAAATGATGCAAACACATAATTTATCAGAAATTAACCTTAAACACTTCATTTTCAATCAAGTATTTGTTTCTCGTAAAATACTGAGTAAGATATTGAAAAGGGGAGAAGTTCTGTTTTTATTGCATATATCGACGTTTCAGCCGGATTAGAGCGGTTTTACGTGTGCATCTTAAATCGGTAATATAAATTAAAAATCATTAACATTTTAGTTAATTCTAATGAAAACACATTGATTTTTATCATTTGTATGGGAAGAAACATCTTTATACGTCTTTTCTAGGGTCTAAAAAATACGAAACGTCGCTCTATGATTCGAAGTTAAAATCCTCAAATTTAGAATAATAATGACTTTATTTACGTTTTTCATGTAGTTTGATATTTCGTAAATATATTCATTTTTACCAATATTTCGATACTATTTCATGTAGTATCATGATATGTGATTTGGCCTTCAAATCTCAGATTTTCGCATAATATTGCATTTTAAGCAAGTTTTCTTGCATTTTGTTTCGTACTAAAAATCATCGAATTCAGCAATATTTTGACGTTTATCATCCCCTTTTCCTTTATGAGATATAAACAAAATATCATCGATTAAGGCAATATTTTGCTGTTTTTCCACGTTTTTGTGAATTTTCAGTTTATTGATATTAATTCATTAATTATACGATAAAAATGATGCAAACACATAATTCATTAGGTAATATCCTTAAACACTTGATTTCAATCAACTATTTGTTTCTCGTTAAAATACTGAGTAAGATATTGAAAAGGGGAGAAGTTCTGTTTTTATTGCATATATCGACGTTTCAGCCGGATTAGAGCGGTTTTACGTGTGCATCTTAAATCGGTAATATAAATTGAAAATCAGGAACATTTTAGTTAATTCTAATGAAACACATTGATTTTTATCATTTGTATTGGAAACAACACTATCAAATGTCTTTTTTTGGATCTAAATAATACGAAACCCCACTTTATGATTCGAAGTTAATATCCTCAAATTTGGTATAATAGTGACTTTTTCACGTTTTTCATGTAGTTTGATATTACGTAATTTTTTTTTACTTCATTCATTTTTTTTACGTAATTCATTTTTACCAATATTTCGATACTATTTCATGTAGTATAACGGTATGTGATTTGGCCTTCAAATCTCAGATTTTCGCATAATATTGCATTTTAAGCAAGTTTTCTTGCATTTTGTTTCGTACTAAAAATCGTCGAATTCAGCAATATTTTGACGTTCATCATCCCCTTTTCCTTTATGTGATATAAACAAAATATCATCGAATTAGGCAATATTTTGCTGTTTTTCCCCGTTTTTGTGAATTTTCAGTTTAATGTTATTAATTCATTAAATATACGATAAAAATGATGCAAACACATAATTGATTAGATAATATCCTTAAATACTTCATTTTCAATCAACTATTTGTTTCTCGTTAAAATCCTGAGTAAGATATTGAAAAGGAGAGAAGTTCAGTTTTTATTGCATATATCGACGTTTCTGCCGGAATATAGCGGTTTTACGTGTTCATCTTCCATCGGTAATATAAACGGAAAATCAGGAACATTTTAGATAATTCCTATGAAACACATTGATTTTTATCATTTGTATTGAAAACAACATTGTCAAATGTCTTTTCTTGGATCTAAATAATACGAAACCTCGCTCTATGATTTGAAGTTAAAATCCTCAAATTTGGTATAATAGTGACTTTTTCTCGTTTTTCATGTAGTTTGATATTACGTAAATATATTTATTTTTACCAATATTTCGATACTATTTCATGTAGTATCACGCTATGTGATTTGGCTGTCAAATCTCAGATTTTCGCATAATATTGCATTTTAAGCAACTTTTCTTGCATTTTGTTTCGTACTAAAAATCATCGAATTCAGCAATATTTTGACGTTTATCATCCCTTTTTCCTTTATGTGATATAAACAAAATATCATCGAATTAGGCAATATTTTGCCGTTTTTCCACGTTTTTGTGAATTTTCAGTTTATTGCTATTAATTCAATGAATATACGATAAAAATGATGCAAACACATAATTGATCAGAAATTAACCTTAAACACTTCATTTTCAATCAACTATTTGTTTCTCGTAAAATACTGAGTAAGATATTGAAAAGGGGAGAAGTTCTGTTTTTATTGAATATATCGACGTTTCAGCCGGATTAGAGCGGTTTTACGTGTGCATCTTAAATCGGTAATATAAATTAAAAATCATTAACATTTTAGTTAATTCTAATGAAAACACATTGATTTTTATCATTTGTATGGGAAGCAACATCTTTATACGTCTTTTCTAGGGTCTAAAAAATACGAAACGTCGCTCTATGATTCGAAGTTAAAATCCTCAAATTTAGAATAATAATGACTTTATTTACGTTTTTCATGTAGTTTGATATTTTGTATATATATTCATTTTTACCAATATTTCGATACTATTTCATGTAGTATCACGATATGTGATTTGGCCTTCAAATCTCAGATTTTCGCATAATATTGCATTTTAAGCAAGTTTTCTTGCATTTTGTTTCGTACTAAAAATCATCGAATTCAGCAATATTTTGACGTTTATCATCCCCTTTTCCTTTATGAGATATAAACAAAATATCATCGATTAAGGCAATATTTTGCTGTTTTTCCACGTTTTTGTGAATTTTCAGTTTATTGATATTAATTCATTAATTATACGATAAAAATGATGCAAACACATAATTCATTAGGTAATATCCTTAAACACTTGATTTTCAATCAACTATTTGTTTCTCGTTAAAATACTGAGTAAGATATTGAAAAGGGGAGAAGTTCTGTTTTTATTGCATATATCGACGTTTCAGCCGGATTAGAGCGGTTTTACGTGTGCATCTTAAATCGGTAATATAAATTGAAAATCAGGAACATTTTAGTTAATTCTAATGAAACACATTGATTTTTATCATTTGTATTGGAAACAACACTATCAAATGTCTTTTTTTGGATCTAAATAAAACGAAACCTCACTTTATGATTCGAAGTTAATATCCTCAAATTTGGTATAATAGTGACTTTTTCACGTTTTTCATGTAGTTTGATATAACGTAAATATATTTATTTTTACCAATATTTCGATACTATTTCATGTAGTATCAAGCTATGTGATTTGGCAATCAAATCTCAGATTTTCGCATAATATTGCATTTTAAGCAAGTTTTCTTGCATTTTGTTTCGTACTAAAAATCATCGAATTCAGCAATATTTTGACGTTTATCATCCCCTTTCCTTTTGTGATATAAACAAAATATCATCAAATTAGGCAATATTTTGCCGTTTTTCCACGTTTTTGAGAATTTTCAGTTTATTGCTATTAATTCAATGAATATACGATAAAAATGATGCAAACACATAATTGATCAGAAATTAACCTTAAACATTTCATTTTCAATCAACTATTTGTTTCTCGTTAAAATACTGAGTAAGATATTGAAAAGAGGAGAAGTTCTGTTTTTATTGCATATATCGACGTTTCAGCCGGATTAGAGCGGTTTTACGTGTGCATCTTCCATCGGTAATATAAATTGAAAATCATTAACATTTTAGTTAATTCTAATGAAAACACATTGATTTTTATCATTTGTATTGGAAGTAACATCTTTATACGTCTTTTCTAGGGTCTAAAAATACGAAACGTCGCTCTATGATTCGAAGTTAAAATCCTCAAATTTAGAATAACTTAAAATTTAGACTTTATTTACGTTTTTCATGTAGTTTGATATTTCGTAAATATATTCATTTTTACCAATATTTCGATACTATTTCATGTAGTATCACGATATGTGATTTGGCCTTCAAATCTCAGATTTTCGCATAATATTGCATTTTAAGCAAGTTTTCTTGCATTTTGTTTCGTACTAAAAATCATCGAATTCAGCAATATTTTGACGTTTATCATCCCCTTTTCCTTTATGAGATATAAACAAAATATCATCGATTAAGGCAATATTTTGCTGTTTTTCCACGTTTTTGTGAATTTTCAGTTTATTGATATTAATTCATTAATTATACGATAAAAATGATGCAAACACATAATTCATTAGGTAATATCCTTAAACACTTCATTTTCAATCAACTATTTGTTTCTCGTTAAAATACTGAGTAAGATATTGAAAACGGGAGAAGTTCTGTTCTTATTGCATATATCGACGTTTCAGCCGGATTAGAGCGGTTTTACGTGTGCATCTTAAATCGGTAATATAAATTGAAAATCAGGAACATTTTAGTTAATTTTAATGAAACACATTGATTTTTATCATTTGTATTTTAAACAACACTATCAAATGTCTTATTTTGGATCTAAATAATACGAAACCTCACTTTATGATTCGAAGTTAATATCCTCAAATTTGGTATAATAGTGACTTTTTCACGTTTTTCATGTAGTTTGATATTACGTAAATATATTAATTTTTACCAATATTTCGATACTATTTCATGTAGTATCACGGTATGTGATTTGGCCTTCAAATCTCAGATTTTCGCATAATATTGCATTTTAAGCAAGTTTTCTTGCATTTTGTTTCGTACTAAAAATCGTCGAATTCAGCAATATTTTGACGTTCATCATCCCCTTTTCCTTTATGTGATATAAACAAAATATCATCGAATTAGGCAATATTTTGCTGTTTTTCCACGTTTTTTTGAATTTTCAGTTTAATGTTATTAATTCATTAAATATACGATAAAAATGATGCAAACACATAATTGATTAGATAATATCCTTAAATACTTCATTTTCAATCAACTATTTGTTTCTCGTTAAAATCCTGAGTAAGATATTGAAAAGGAGAGAAGTTCAGTTTTTATTGCATATATCGACGTTTCTGCCGGAATAGAGCGGTTTTACGTGTTCATCTTCCATCGGTAATATAAACGGAAAATCAGGAACATTTTAGATAATTCCTATGAAACACATTGATTTTTATCATTTGTATTGGAAACAACATTGTCAAATGTCTTTTCTTGGATCTAAATAATACGAAACCTCGCTCTATGATTTGAAGTTAAAATCCTCAAATTTGGTATAATAGTGACTTTTTCTCGTTTTTCATGTAGTTTGATATTACGTAAATATATTTATTTTTACCAATATTTCGATACTATTTCATGTAGTATCACGGTATGTGATTTGGCCTTGAAATCTCAGATTTTCGCATAATATTTCATTTTAAGCAAGTTTTCTTGCATTTTGTTTCGTACTAAAAATCATCGAATTCAGCAATATTTTAACGTTTATCATCCCCTTTTCCTTTATGTGATATAAACAAAATATCATCGAATTAGGCAATATTTTGCCGTTTTTCCACGTTTTTGTGAATTTTCAGTTTATTGCTAATAATTCAATGAATATACGATAAAAATGATGCAAACACATAATTGATCACAAATTAACCTTAAACACTTCATTTTCAATCAACTATTTGTTTCTCGTTAAAATACTGAGTAAGATATTGAAAAGGGGAGAAGTTCTGTTTTTATTGCATATATCGACGTTTCAGCCGGATTAGAGCGGTTTTACGTGTGCATCTTAAATCGGTAATATAAATTGAAAATCAGGAACATTTTAGTTAATTCTAATGAAACACATTGATTTTTATCATTTGTATTGGAAACAACACTATGAAATGTCTTTTTTTGGATCTAAATAATACGAAACCTCACTTTATGATTCGAAGTTAATATCCTCAAATTTGGTATAATAGTGACTTTTTCACGTTTTTCATGTAGTTTGATATTACGTAAATATATTCGTTTTTACCAATATTTCGATACTATTTCATGTAGTAGCACGGTATGTGATTTGGCCTTCAAATCTCAGATTTTCGCATAATATTACATTTTAAGCAAGTTTTCTTGCATTTTGTTTCGTACTAAAAATCGTCGAATTCAGCAATATTTTGACGTTCATCATCCCCTTTTCCTTTATGTGATATAAACAAAATATCATCGAATTAGGCAATATTTTGCTGTTTTTCCACGTTTTTGTGAATTTTCAGTTTAATGTTATTAATTCATTAAATATACGATAAAAATGATGCAAACACATAATTGATTAGATAATATCCTTAAATACTTCATTTTCAATCAACTATTTGTTTCTCGTTAAAATCCTGAGTCAGATATTGAAAAGGAGAGAAGTTCAGTTTTTATTGCATATATCGACGTTTCTGACGGAATAGAGCGGTTTTACGTGTTCATCTTCCATCGGTAATATAAACGGAAAATCAGGAACATTTTAGATAATTCCTATGAAACACATTGATTTTTATCATTTGTATTGGAAACAACATTGTCAAATGTCTTTTCTTGGATCTAAATTATACGAAACCTCGCTCTATGATTTGAAGTTAAAATCCTCAAATTTGGTATAATAGTGACTTTTTCTCGTTTTTCATGTAGTTTGATATTACGTAAATATATTTATTTTTACCAATATTTCGATACTATTTCATGTAGTATCACGCTATGTGATTTGGCTGTCAAATCTCAGATTTTCGCATAATATTGCATTTTAAGCAACTTTTCTTGCATTTTGTTTCGTACTAAAAATCATCGAATTCAGCAATATTATGACGTTTATCATCCCTTTTTCCTTTATGTGATATAAACAAAATATCATCGAATTAGGCAATATTTTGCCGTTTTTCCACGTTTTTGTGAATTTTCAGTTTATTGCTATTAATTCAATGAATATACGATAAAAATGATGCAAACACATAATTGATCAGAAATTAACCTTAAACACTTCATTTTCAATCAACTATTTGTTTCTCGTTAAAATACTGAGTAAGATATTGAAAAGGGGAGAAGTTCTGTTTTTATTGCATATATCGACGTTTCAGCCGGATTAGAGCGGTTTTACGTGTGCATCTTAAATCGGTAATATAAATTAAAAATCATTAACATTTTAGTTAATTCTAATGAAAACACATTGATTTTTATCATTTGTATGGGAAGCAACATCTTTATACGTCTTTTCTAGGGTCTAAAAAATACGAAACGTCGCTCTATGATTCGAAGTTAAAATCCTCAAATTTAGAATAATAATGACTTTATTTACGTTTTTCATGTAGTTTGATATTTCGTAAATATATTCATTTTTACCAATATTTCGATACTATTTCATGTAGTATCACGATATGTGATTTGGCCTTCATATCTCAGATTTTCGCATAATATTGCATTTTAAGCAAGTTTTCTTGCATTTTGTTTCGTACTAAAAATCATCGAATTCAGCAATATTTTGACGTTTATCATCCCCTTTTCCTTTATGAGATATAAACAAAATATCATCGATTAAGGCAATATTTTGCTGTTTTTCCACGTTTTTGTGAATTTTCAGTTTATTGATATTAATTCATTAAATATACGATAAAAATGATGCAAACACATAATTCATTAGGTAATATCCTTAAATACTTCATTTTACATTAACTATTTGTTTCTCGTTAAAATACTGAGTAAGATATTGAAAAGGGGAGAAGTTCTGTTTTTATTGCATATATCGACGTTTCAGTTGGAATAGAGCGGTTTTACGTGTACATCTTCCATCGGTAATATAAACGGAAAATCAGGAACATTTTAGTTAATTCTAATGAAACACGTTGATTTTTAACATTTGTATTGGAAACAACACTATCAAATGTCTTTTTTTGGATCTAAATAATACGAAACCTCGCTTTATGATTCGAAGTTAATATCCTCAAATTTGGTATAATAGTGACTTTTTCACGTTTTTCATGTAGTTTGATATTACGTAAATATATTTATTTTTACCAATATTTCGATACTATTTCATGTAGTATCAGGCTATGTGATTTGGCAGTCAAATCTCAGATTTTCGCATAATATTGCATTTTAAGCAAGTTTTCTTGCATTTTGTTTCGTACTAAAAATCATCGAATTCAGCAATATTTTGACGTTTATCATCCCCTTTCCTTTTGTGATATAAACAAAATATCATCAAATTAGGCAATATTTTGCCGTTTTTCCACGTTTTTGAGAATTTTCAGTTTATTGCTATTAATTCAATGAATATACGATAAAAATGATGCAAACACATAATTGATTAGATAATATCCTTAAATACTTCATTTTCAATCAACTATTTGTTTCTCGTTAAAATCCTGAGTAAGATATTGAAAAGGAGAGAAGTTCAGTTTTTATTGCATATATCGACGTTTCTGCCGGAATAGAGCGGTTTTACGTGTTCATCTTCCATCGGTAATATAAACGGAAAACCAGGAACATTTTAGATAATTCCTATGAAACACATTGATTTTTATCATTTGTATTGGAAACAACATTGTCAAATGTCTTTTCTTGGATCTAAATAATACGAAACCTCGCTCTATGATTTGAAGTTAAAACCCTCAAATTTGGTATAATAGTGACTTTTTCACGTTTTTCATGTAGTTTGATATTACGTAAATATATTTATTTTTACTAATATTTCGATACTATTTCATGTAGTTTCACGCTATGTGATTTGGCTGTCAAATCTCAGATTTTCGCATAATATTGCATTTTAAGCAAGTTTTCTTGCATTTTGTTTCGTAATAAAATTCATCGAATTCAGCAATATTTTGACGTTTATCATCCCCTTTTCCTTTATGTGATATAAACAAAATATCATCGAATTAGGCAATATTTTGCCGTTTTTCCACGTTTTTGTGAATTTTCAGTTTATTGCTATTAATTCAATGAATATACGATAAAAATGATGCAAACACATAATTGATCAGAAATTAACCTTAAACACTTCATTTTCAATCAACTATTTGTTTCTCGTTAAAATACTGAGTAAGATATTGAAAAGGGGAGAAGTTCTGTTTTTATTGCATATATCGACGTTTCAGCCGGATTAGAGCGGTTTTACGTGTGCATCTTAAATCGGTAATATAAATTGAAAATCAGGAACATTTTAGTTAATTCTAATGAAACACATTGATTTTTATCATTTGTATTGGAAACAACACTATCAAATGTCTTTTTTTGGATCTAAATAATACGAAACCTCACTTTATGATTCGAAGTTCATATCCTCAAATTTGGTATAATAGTGACTTTTTCACGTTTTTCATGTAGTTTGATATTACGTAAATATATTCATTTTTACCAATATTTCGATACTATTTCATGTAGTATAACGGTATGTGATTTGGCCTTCATATCTCAGATTTTCGCATAATATTGCATTTTAAGCAAGTTTTCTTGCATTTTGTTTCGTACTAAAAATCGTCGAATTCAGCAATATTTTGACGTTCATCATCCCCTTTTCCTTTATGTGATATAAACAAAATATCATCGAATTAGGCAATATTTTGCTGTTTTTCCCCGTTTTTGTGAATTTTCAGTTTAATGTTATTAATTCATTAAATATACGATAAAAATGATGCAAACACATAATTGATTAGATAATATCCTTAAATACTTGATTTTCAATCAACTATTTGTTTCTCGTTAAAATCCTGAGTAAGATATTGAAAAGGAGAGAAGTTCAGTTTTTATTGCATATATCGACGTTTCTGCCGGAATATAGCGGTTTTACGTGTTCATCTTCCATCGGTAATATAAACGGAAAATCAGGAACATTTTAGATAATTCCTATGAAACACATTGATTTTTATCATTTGTATTGGAAACAACATTGTCAAATGTCTTTTCTTGGATCTAAATTATACGAAACCTCGCTCTATGATTTGAAGTTAAAATCCTCAAATTTGGTATAATAGTGACTTTTTCTCGTTTTTCATGTAGTTTGATATTACGTAAATATATTTATTTTTACCAATATTTCGATACTATTTCATGTAGTATCACGCTATGTGATTTGGCTGTCAAATCTCAGATTTTCGCATAATATTGCATTTTAAGCAACTTTTCTTGCATTTTGTTTCGTACTAAAAATCATCGAATTCAGCAATATTATGACGTTTATCATCCCTTTTTCCTTTATGTGATATAAACAAAATATCATCGAATTAGGCAATATTTTGCCGTTTTTCCACGTTTTTGTGAATTTTCAGTTTATTGCTATTAATTCAATGAATATACGATAAAAATGATGCAAACACATAATTGATCAGAAATTAACCTTAAACACTTCATTTTCAATCAACTATTTGTTTCTCGTTAAAATACTGAGTAAGATATTGAAAAGGGGAGAAGTTCTGTTTTTATTGCATATATCGACGTTTCAGCCGGATTAGAGCGGTTTTACGTGTGCATCTTAAATCGGTAATATAAATTAAAAATCATTAACATTTTAGTTAATTCTAATGAAAACACATTGATTTTTATCATTTGTATGGGAAGCAACATCTTTATACGTCTTTTCTAGGGTCTAAAAAATACGAAACGTCGCTCTATGATTCGAAGTTAAAATCCTCAAATTTAGAATAATATTGACTTTATTTACGTTTTTCATGTAGTTTGATATTTCGTAAATATATTCATTTTTACCAATATTTCGATACTATTTCATGTAGTATCACGATATGTGATTTGGCCTTCATATCTCAGATTTTCGCATAATATTGCATTTTAAGCAAGTTTTCTTGCATTTTGTTTCGTACTAAAAATCATCGAATTCAGCAATATTTTGACGTTTATCATCCCCTTTTCCTTTATGAGATATAAACAAAATATCATCGATTAAGGCAATATTTTGCTGTTTTTCCACGTTTTTGTGAATTTTCAGTTTATTGATATTAATTCATTAAATATACGATAAAAATGATGCAAACACATAATTCATTAGGTAATATCCTTAAATACTTCATTTTACATTAACTATTTGTTTCTCGTTAAAATACTGAGTAAGATATTGAAAAGGGGAGAAGTTCTGTTTTTATTGCATATATCGACGTTTCAGTTGGAATAGAGCGGTTTTACGTGTACATCTTCCATCGGTAATATAAACGGAAAATCAGGAACATTTTAGTTAATTCTAATGAAACACATTGATTTTTATCATTTGTATTGGAAACAACACTATCAAATGTCTTTTTTTGGATCTAAATAATACGAAACCTCACTTTATGATTCGAAGTTCATATCCTCAAATTTGGTATAATAGTGACTTTTTCACGTTTTTCATGTAGTTTGATATTACGTAAATATATTCATTTTTACCAATATTTCGATACTATTTCATGTAGTATCAGGCTATGTGATTTGGCAGTCAAATCTCAGATTTTCGCATAATATTGCATTTTAAGCAAGTTTTCTTGCATTTTGTTTCGTACTAAAAATCATCGAATTCAGCAATATTTTGACGTTTATCATCCCCTTTCCTTTTGTGATATAAACAAAATATCATCAAATTAGGCAATATTTTGCCGTTTTTCCACGTTTTTGAGAATTTTCAGTTTATTGCTATTAATTCAATGAATATACGATAAAAATGATGCAAACACATAATTGATTAGATAATATCCTTAAATACTTCATTTTCAATCAACTATTTGTTTCTCGTTAAAATCCTGAGTAAGATATTGAAAAGGAGAGAAGTTCAGTTTTTATTGCATATATCGACGTTTCTGCCGGAATAGAGCGGTTTTACGTGTTCATCTTCCATCGGTAATATAAACGGAAAACCAGGAACATTTTAGATAATTCCTATGAAACACATTGATTTTTATCATTTGTATTGGAAACAACATTGTCAAATGTCTTTTCTTGGATCTAAATAATACGAAACCTCGCTCTATGATTTGAAGTTAAAACCCTCAAATTTGGTATAATAGTGACTTTTTCACGTTTTTCATGTAGTTTGATATTACGTAAATATATTTATTTTTACTAATATTTCGATACTATTTCATGTAGTTTCACGCTATGTGATTTGGCTGTCAAATCTCAGATTTTCGCATAATATTGCATTTTAAGCAAGTTTTCTTGCATTTTGTTTCGTAATAAAATTCATCGAATTCAGCAATATTTTGACGTTTATCATCCCCTTTTCCTTTATGTGATATAAACAAAATATCATCGAATTAGGCAATATTTTGCCGTTTTTCCACGTTTTTGTGAATTTTCAGTTTATTGCTATTAATTCAATGAATATACGATAAAAATGATGCAAACACATAATTGATCAGAAATTAACCTTAAACACTTCATTTTCAATCAACTATTTGTTTCTCGTTAAAATACTGAGTAAGATATTGAAAAGGGGAGAAGTTCTGTTTTTATTGCATATATCGACGTTTCAGCCGGATTAGAGCGGTTTTACGTGTGCATCTTAAATCGGTAATATAAATTGAAAATCAGGAACATTTTAGTTAATTCTAATGAAACACATTGATTTTTATCATTTGTATTGGAAACAACACTATCAAATGTCTTTTTTTGGATCTAAATAATACGAAACCTCACTTTATGATTCGAAGTTCATATCCTCAAATTTGGTATAATAGTGACTTTTTCACGTTTTTCATGTAGTTTGATATTACGTAAATATATTCATTTTTACCAATATTTCGATACTATTTCATGTAGTATAACGGTATGTGATTTGGCCTTCATATCTCAGATTTTCGCATAATATTGCATTTTAAGCAAGTTTTCTTGCATTTTGTTTCGTACTAAAAATCGTCGAATTCAGCAATATTTTGACGTTCATCATCCCCTTTTCCTTTATGTGATATAAACAAAATATCATCGAATTAGGCAATATTTTGCTGTTTTTCCCCGTTTTTGTGAATTTTCAGTTTAATGTTATTAATTCATTAAATATACGATAAAAATGATGCAAACACATAATTGATTAGATAATATCCTTAAATACTTGATTTTCAATCAACTATTTGTTTCTCGTTAAAATCCTGAGTAAGATATTGAAAAGGAGAGAAGTTCAGTTTTTATTGCATATATCGACGTTTCTGCCGGAATATAGCGGTTTTACGTGTTCATCTTCCATCGGTAATATAAACGGAAAATCAGGAACATTTTAGATAATTCCTATGAAACACATTGATTTTTATCATTTGTATTGGAAACAACATTGTCAAATGTCTTTTCTTGGATCTAAATTATACGAAACCTCGCTCTATGATTTGAAGTTAAAATCCTCAAATTTGGTATAATAGTGACTTTTTCTCGTTTTTCATGTAGTTTGATATTACGTAAATATATTTATTTTTACCAATATTTCGATACTATTTCATGTAGTATCACGCTATGTGATTTGGCTGTCAAATCTCAGATTTTCGCATAATATTGCATTTTAAGCAACTTTTCTTGCATTTTGTTTCGTACTAAAAATCATCGAATTCAGCAATATTATGACGTTTATCATCCCTTTTTCCTTTATGTGATATAAACAAAATATCATCGAATTAGGCAATATTTTGCCGTTTTTCCACGTTTTTGTGAATTTTCAGTTTATTGCTATTAATTCAATGAATATACGATAAAAATGATGCAAACACATAATTGATCAGAAATTAACCTTAAACACTTCATTTTCAATCAACTATTTGTTTCTCGTTAAAATACTGAGTAAGATATTGAAAAGGGGAGAAGTTCTGTTTTTATTGCATATATCGACGTTTCAGCCGGATTAGAGCGGTTTTACGTGTGCATCTTAAATCGGTAATATAAATTAAAAATCATTAACATTTTAGTTAATTCTAATGAAAACACATTGATTTTTATCATTTGTATGGGAAGCAACATCTTTATACGTCTTTTCTAGGGTCTAAAAAATACGAAACGTCGCTCTATGATTCGAAGTTAAAATCCTCAAATTTAGAATAATATTGACTTTATTTACGTTTTTCATGTAGTTTGATATTTCGTAAATATATTCATTTTTACCAATATTTCGATACTATTTCATGTAGTATCACGATATGTGATTTGGCCTTCATATCTCAGATTTTCGCATAATATTGCATTTTAAGCAAGTTTTCTTGCATTTTGTTTCGTACTAAAAATCATCGAATTCAGCAATATTTTGACGTTTATCATCCCCTTTTCCTTTATGAGATATAAACAAAATATCATCGATTAAGGCAATATTTTGCTGTTTTTCCACGTTTTTGTGAATTTTCAGTTTATTGATATTAATTCATTAAATATACGATAAAAATGATGCAAACACATAATTCATTAGGTAATATCCTTAAATACTTCATTTTACATTAACTATTTGTTTCTCGTTAAAATACTGAGTAAGATATTGAAAAGGGGAGAAGTTCTGTTTTTATTGCATATATCGACGTTTCAGTTGGAATAGAGCGGTTTTACGTGTACATCTTCCATCGGTAATATAAACGGAAAATCAGGAACATTTTAGTTAATTCTAATGAAACACGTTGATTTTTAACATTTGTATTGGAAACAACACTATCAAATGTCTTTTTTTGGATCTAAATAATACGAAACCTCGCTTTATGATTCGAAGTTAATATCCTCAAATTTGGTATAATAGTGACTTTTTCACGTTTTTCATGTAGTTTGATATTACGTAAATATATTTATTTTTACCAATATTTCGATACTATTTCATGTAGTATCAGGCTATGTGATTTGGCAGTCAAATCTCAGATTTTCGCATAATATTGCATTTTAAGCAAGTTTTCTTGCATTTTGTTTCGTACTAAAAATCATCGAATTCAGCAATATTTTGACGTTTATCATCCCCTTTCCTTTTGTGATATAAACAAAATATCATCAAATTAGGCAATATTTTGCCGTTTTTCCACGTTTTTGAGAATTTTCAGTTTATTGCTATTAATTCAATGAATATACGATAAAAATGATGCAAACACATAATTGATTAGATAATATCCTTAAATACTTCATTTTCAATCAACTATTTGTTTCTCGTTAAAATCCTGAGTAAGATATTGAAAAGGAGAGAAGTTCAGTTTTTATTGCATATATCGACGTTTCTGCCGGAATAGAGCGGTTTTACGTGTTCATCTTCCATCGGTAATATAAACGGAAAACCAGGAACATTTTAGATAATTCCTATGAAACACATTGATTTTTATCATTTGTATTGGAAACAACATTGTCAAATGTCTTTTCTTGGATCTAAATAATACGAAACCTCGCTCTATGATTTGAAGTTAAAACCCTCAAATTTGGTATAATAGTGACTTTTTCACGTTTTTCATGTAGTTTGATATTACGTAAATATATTTATTTTTACTAATATTTCGATACTATTTCATGTAGTTTCACGCTATGTGATTTGGCTGTCAAATCTCAGATTTTCGCATAATATTGCATTTTAAGCAAGTTTTCTTGCATTTTGTTTCGTAATAAAATTCATCGAATTCAGCAATATTTTGACGTTTATCATCCCCTTTTCCTTTATGTGATATAAACAAAATATCATCGAATTAGGCAATATTTTGCCGTTTTTCCACGTTTTTGTGAATTTTCAGTTTATTGCTATTAATTCAATGAATATACGATAAAAATGATGCAAACACATAATTGATCAGAAATTAACCTTAAACACTTCATTTTCAATCAACTATTTGTTTCTCGTTAAAATACTGAGTAAGATATTGAAAAGGGGAGAAGTTCTGTTTTTATTGCATATATCGACGTTTCAGCCGGATTAGAGCGGTTTTACGTGTGCATCTTAAATCGGTAATATAAATTGAAAATCAGGAACATTTTAGTTAATTCTAATGAAACACATTGATTTTTATCATTTGTATTGGAAACAACACTATCAAATGTCTTTTTTTGGATCTAAATAATACGAAACCTCACTTTATGATTCGAAGTTCATATCCTCAAATTTGGTATAATAGTGACTTTTTCACGTTTTTCATGTAGTTTGATATTACGTAAATATATTCATTTTTACCAATATTTCGATACTATTTCATGTAGTATAACGGTATGTGATTTGGCCTTCATATCTCAGATTTTCGCATAATATTGCATTTTAAGCAAGTTTTCTTGCATTTTGTTTCGTACTAAAAATCGTCGAATTCAGCAATATTTTGACGTTCATCATCCCCTTTTCCTTTATGTGATATAAACAAAATATCATCGAATTTGGCAATATTTTGCTGTTTTTCCCCGTTTTTGTGAATTTTCAGTTTAATGTTATTAATTCATTAAATATACGATAAAAATGATGCAAACACATAATTGATTAGATAATATCCTTAAATACTTGATTTTCAATCAACTATTTGTTTCTCGTTAAAATCCTGAGTAAGATATTGAAAAGGAGAGAAGTTCAGTTTTTATTGCATATATCGACGTTTCTGCCGGAATATAGCGGTTTTACGTGTTCATCTTCCATCGGTAATATAAACGGAAAATCAGGAACATTTTAGATAATTCCTATGAAACACATTGATTTTTATCATTTGTATTGGAAACAACATTGTCAAATGTCTTTTCTTGGATCTAAATTATACGAAACCTCGCTCTATGATTTGAAGTTAAAATCCTCAAATTTGGTATAATAGTGACTTTTTCTCGTTTTTCATGTAGTTTGATATTACGTAAATATATTTATTTTTACCAATATTTCGATACTATTTCATGTAGTATCACGCTATGTGATTTGGCTGTCAAATCTCAGATTTTCGCATAATATTGCATTTTAAGCAACTTTTCTTGCATTTTGTTTCGTACTAAAAATCATCGAATTCAGCAATATTATGACGTTTATCATCCCTTTTTCCTTTATGTGATATAAACAAAATATCATCGAATTAGGCAATATTTTGCCGTTTTTCCACGTTTTTGTGAATTTTCAGTTTATTGCTATTAATTCAATGAATATACGATAAAAATGATGCAAACACATAATTGATCAGAAATTAACCTTAAACACTTCATTTTCAATCAACTATTTGTTTCTCGTTAAAATACTGAGTAAGATATTGAAAAGGGGAGAAGTTCTGTTTTTATTGCATATATCGACGTTTCAGCCGGATTAGAGCGGTTTTACGTGTGCATCTTAAATCGGTAATATAAATTAAAAATCATTAACATTTTAGTTAATTCTAATGAAAACACATTGATTTTTATCATTTGTATGGGAAGCAACATCTTTATACGTCTTTTCTAGGGTCTAAAAAATACGAAACGTCGCTCTATGATTCGAAGTTAAAATCCTCAAATTTAGAATAATATTGACTTTATTTACGTTTTTCATGTAGTTTGATATTTCGTAAATATATTCATTTTTACCAATATTTCGATACTATTTCATGTAGTATCACGATATGTGATTTGGCCTTCATATCTCAGATTTTCGCATAATATTGCATTTTAAGCAAGTTTTCTTGCATTTTGTTTCGTACTAAAAATCATCGAATTCAGCAATATTTTGACGTTTATCATCCCCTTTTCCTTTATGAGATATAAACAAAATATCATCGATTAAGGCAATATTTTGCTGTTTTTCCACGTTTTTGTGAATTTTCAGTTTATTGATATTAATTCATTAAATATACGATAAAAATGATGCAAACACATAATTCATTAGGTAATATCCTTAAATACTTCATTTTACATTAACTATTTGTTTCTCGTTAAAATACTGAGTAAGATATTGAAAAGGGGAGAAGTTCTGTTTTTATTGCATATATCGACGTTTCAGTTGGAATAGAGCGGTTTTACGTGTACATCTTCCATCGGTAATATAAACGGAAAATCAGGAACATTTTAGTTAATTCTAATGAAACACGTTGATTTTTAACATTTGTATTGGAAACAACACTATCAAATGTCTTTTTTTGGATCTAAATAATACGAAACCTCGCTTTATGATTCGAAGTTAATATCCTCAAATTTGGTATAATAGTGACTTTTTCACGTTTTTCATGTAGTTTGATATTACGTAAATATATTTATTTTTACCAATATTTCGATACTATTTCATGTAGTATCAGGCTATGTGATTTGGCAGTCAAATCTCAGATTTTCGCATAATATTGCATTTTAAGCAAGTTTTCTTGCATTTTGTTTCGTACTAAAAATCATCGAATTCAGCAATATTTTGACGTTTATCATCCCCTTTCCTTTTGTGATATAAACAAAATATCATCAAATTAGGCAATATTTTGCCGTTTTTCCACGTTTTTGAGAATTTTCAGTTTATTGCTATTAATTCAATGAATATACGATAAAAATGATGCAAACACATAATTGATTAGATAATATCCTTAAATACTTCATTTTCAATCAACTATTTGTTTCTCGTTAAAATCCTGAGTAAGATATTGAAAAGGAGAGAAGTTCAGTTTTTATTGCATATATCGACGTTTCTGCCGGAATAGAGCGGTTTTACGTGTTCATCTTCCATCGGTAATATAAACGGAAAACCAGGAACATTTTAGATAATTCCTATGAAACACATTGATTTTTATCATTTGTATTGGAAACAACATTGTCAAATGTCTTTTCTTGGATCTAAATAATACGAAACCTCGCTCTATGATTTGAAGTTAAAACCCTAAAATTTGGTATAATAGTGACTTTTTCACGTTTTTCATGTAGTTTGATATTACGTAAATATATTTATTTTTACTAATATTTCGATACTATTTCATGTAGTTTCACGCTATGTGATTTGGCTGTCAAATCTCAGATTTTCGCATAATATTGCATTTTAAGCAAGTTTTCTTGCATTTTGTTTCGTAATAAAATTCATCGAATTCAGCAATATTTTGACGTTTATCATCCCCTTTTCCTTTATGTGATATAAACAAAATATCATCGAATTAGGCAATATTTTGCCGTTTTTCCACGTTTTTGTGAATTTTCAGTTTATTGCTATTAATTCAATGAATATACGATAAAAATGATGCAAACACATAATTGATCAGAAATTAACCTTAAACACTTCATTTTCAATCAACTATTTGTTTCTCGTTAAAATACTGAGTAAGATATTGAAAAGGGGAGAAGTTCTGTTTTTATTGCATATATCGACGTTTCAGCCGGATTAGAGCGGTTTTACGTGTGCATCTTAAATCGGTAATATAAATTGAAAATCAGGAACATTTTAGTTAATTCTAATGAAACACATTGATTTTTATCATTTGTATTGGAAACAACACTATCAAATGTCTTTTTTTGGATCTAAATAATACGAAACCTCACTTTATGATTCGAAGTTCATATCCTCAAATTTGGTATAATAGTGACTTTTTCACGTTTTTCATGTAGTTTGATATTACGTAAATATATTCATTTTTACCAATATTTCGATACTATTTCATGTAGTATAACGGTATGTGATTTGGCCTTCATATCTCAGATTTTCGCATAATATTGCATTTTAAGCAAGTTTTCTTGCATTTTGTTTCGTACTAAAAATCGTCGAATTCAGCAATATTTTGACGTTCATCATCCCCTTTTCCTTTATGTGATATAAACAAAATATCATCGAATTAGGCAATATTTTGCTGTTTTTCCCCGTTTTTGTGAATTTTCAGTTTAATGTTATTAATTCATTAAATATACGATAAAAATGATGCAAACACATAATTGATTAGATAATATCCTTAAATACTTGATTTTCAATCAACTATTTGTTTCTCGTTAAAATCCTGAGTAAGATATTGAAAAGGAGAGAAGTTCAGTTTTTATTGCATATATCGACGTTTCTGCCGGAATATAGCGGTTTTACGTGTTCATCTTCCATCGGTAATATAAACGGAAAATCAGGAACATTTTAGATAATTCCTATGAAACACATTGATTTTTATCATTTGTATTGGAAACAACATTGTCAAATGTCTTTTCTTGGATCTAAATAATACGAAACCTCGCTCTATGATTTGAAGTTAAAATCCTCAAATTTGGTATAATAGTGACTTTTTCTCGTTTTTCATGTAGTTTGATATTACGTAAATATATTTATTTTTACCAATATTTCGATACTATTTCATGTAGTATCACGCTATGTGATTTGGCTGTGAAATCTCAGATTTTCGCATAATATTGCATTTTAAGCAACTTTTCTTGCATTTTGTTTCGTACTAAAAATCATCGAATTCAGCAATATTTTGACGTTTATCATCCCCTTTTCCTTTATGTGATATAAACAAAATATCATCGAATTAGGCAATATTTTGCCGTTTTTCCACGTTTTTGTGAATTTTCAGTTTATTGCTATTAATTCAATGAATATACGATAAAAATGATGCAAACACATAATTGATCAGAAATTAACCTTAAACACTTCATTTTCAATCAACTATTTGTTTCTCGTAAAATACTGAGTAAGATATTGAAAAGGGGAGAAGTTCTGTTTTTATTGCATATATCGACGTTTCAGCCGGATTAGAGCGGTTTTACGTGTGCATCTTAAATCGGTAATATAAATTAAAAATCATTAACATTTTAGTTAATTCTAATGAAAACACATTGATTTTTATCATTTGTATTGGAAGCAACATCTTTATACGTCTTTTCTAGGGTCTAAAAAATACGAAACGTCGCTCTATGATTCGAAGTTAAAATCCTCAAATTTAGAATAATAATGACTTTATTTACGTTTTTCATGTAGTTTGATATTTCGTAAATATATTCATTTTTACCAATATTTCGATACTATTTCATGTAGTATCACGATATGTGATTTGGCCTTCAAATCTCAGATTTTCGCATAATATTGCATTTTAAGCAAGTTTTCTTGCATTTTGTTTCGTACTAAAAATCATCGAATTCAGCAATATTTTGACGTTTATCATCCCCTTTCCTTTTGTGATATAAACAAAATATCATCAAATTAGGCAATATTTTGCCGTTTTTCCACGTTTTTGAGAATTTTCAGTTTATTGCTATTAATTCAATGAATATACGATAAAAATGATGCAAACACATAATTGATCAGAAATTAACCTTAAACATTTCATTTTCAATCAACTATTTGTTTCTCGTTAAAATACTGAGTAAGATATTGAAAAGAGGAGAAGTTCTGTTTTTATTGCATATATCGACGTTTCAGCCGGATTAGAGCGGTTTTACGTGTGCATCTTCCATCGGTAATATAAATTGAAAATCATTAACATTTTAGTTAATTCTAATGAAAACACATTGATTTTTATCATTTGTATTGGAAGTAACATCTTTATACGTCTTTTCTAGGGTCTAAAAATACGAAACGTCGCTCTATGATTCGAAGTTAAAATCCTCAAATTTAGAATAACTTAAAATTTAGACTTTATTTACGTTTTTCATGTAGTTTGATATTTCGTAAATATATTCATTTTTACCAATATTTCGATACTATTTCATGTAGTATCACGATATGTGATTTGGCCTTCAAATCTCAGATTTTCGCATAATATTGCATTTTAAGCAAGTTTTCTTGCATTTTGTTTCGTACTAAAAATCATCGAATTCAGCAATATTTTGACGTTTATCATCCCCTTTTCCTTTATGAGATATAAACAAAATATCATCGATTAAGGCAATATTTTGCTGTTTTTCCACGTTTTTGTGAATTTTCAGTTTATTGATATTAATTCATTAATTATACGATAAAAATGATGCAAACACATAATTCATTAGGTAATATCCTTAAACACTTCATTTTCAATCAACTATTTGTTTCTCGTTAAAATACTGAGTAAGATATTGAAAACGGGAGAAGTTCTGTTCTTATTGCATATATCGACGTTTCAGCCGGATTAGAGCGGTTTTACGTGTGCATCTTAAATCGGTAATATAAATTGAAAATCAGGAACATTTTAGTTAATTTTAATGAAACACATTGATTTTTATCATTTGTATTTTAAACAACACTATCAAATGTCTTATTTTGGATCTAAATAATACGAAACCTCACTTTATGATTCGAAGTTAATATCCTCAAATTTGGTATAATAGTGACTTTTTCACGTTTTTCATGTAGTTTGATATTACGTAAATATATTAATTTTTACCAATATTTCGATACTATTTCATGTAGTATCACGGTATGTGATTTGGCCTTCAAATCTCAGATTTTCGCATAATATTGCATTTTAAGCAAGTTTTCTTGCATTTTGTTTCGTACTAAAAATCGTCGAATTCAGCAATATTTTGACGTTCATCATCCCCTTTTCCTTTATGTGATATAAACAAAATATCATCGAATTAGGCAATATTTTGCTGTTTTTCCACGTTTTTTTGAATTTTCAGTTTAATGTTATTAATTCATTAAATATACGATAAAAATGATGCAAACACATAATTGATTAGATAATATCCTTAAATACTTCATTTTCAATCAACTATTTGTTTCTCGTTAAAATCCTGAGTAAGATATTGAAAAGGAGAGAAGTTCAGTTTTTATTGCATATATCGACGTTTCTGCCGGAATAGAGCGGTTTTACGTGTTCATCTTCCATCGGTAATATAAACGGAAAATCAGGAACATTTTAGATAATTCCTATGAAACACATTGATTTTTATCATTTGTATTGGAAACAACATTGTCAAATGTCTTTTCTTGGATCTAAATAATACGAAACCTCGCTCTATGATTTGAAGTTAAAATCCTCAAATTTGGTATAATAGTGACTTTTTCTCGTTTTTCATGTAGTTTGATATTACGTAAATATATTTATTTTTACCAATATTTCGATACTATTTCATGTAGTATCACGGTATGTGATTTGGCCTTGAAATCTCAGATTTTCGCATAATATTTCATTTTAAGCAAGTTTTCTTGCATTTTGTTTCGTACTAAAAATCATCGAATTCAGCAATATTTTAACGTTTATCATCCCCTTTTCCTTTATGTGATATAAACAAAATATCATCGAATTAGGCAATATTTTGCCGTTTTTCCACGTTTTTGTGAATTTTCAGTTTATTGCTAATAATTCAATGAATATACGATAAAAATGATGCAAACACATAATTGATCACAAATTAACCTTAAACACTTCATTTTCAATCAACTATTTGTTTCTCGTTAAAATACTGAGTAAGATATTGAAAAGGGGAGAAGTTCTGTTTTTATTGCATATATCGACGTTTCAGCCGGATTAGAGCGGTTTTACGTGTGCATCTTAAATCGGTAATATAAATTGAAAATCAGGAACATTTTAGTTAATTCTAATGAAACACATTGATTTTTATCATTTGTATTGGAAACAACACTATGAAATGTCTTTTTTTGGATCTAAATAATACGAAACCTCACTTTATGATTCGAAGTTAATATCCTCAAATTTGGTATAATAGTGACTTTTTCACGTTTTTCATGTAGTTTGATATTACGTAAATATATTCGTTTTTACCAATATTTCGATACTATTTCATGTAGTATCACGGTATGTGATTTGGCCTTCAAATCTCAGATTTTCGCATAATATTACATTTTAAGCAAGTTTTCTTGCATTTTGTTTCGTACTAAAAATCGTCGAATTCAGCAATATTTTGACGTTCATCATCCCCTTTTCCTTTATGTGATATAAACAAAATATCATCGAATTAGGCAATATTTTGCTGTTTTTCCACGTTTTTGTGAATTTTCAGTTTAATGTTATTAATTCATTAAATATACGATAAAAATGATGCAAACACATAATTGATTAGATAATATCCTTAAATACTTCATTTTCAATCAACTATTTGTTTCTCGTTAAAATCCTGAGTCAGATATTGAAAAGGAGAGAAGTTCAGTTTTTATTGCATATATCGACGTTTCTGACGGAATAGAGCGGTTTTACGTGTTCATCTTCCATCGGTAATATAAACGGAAAATCAGGAACATTTTAGATAATTCCTATGAAACACATTGATTTTTATCATTTGTATTGGAAACAACATTGTCAAATGTCTTTTCTTGGATCTAAATTATACGAAACCTCGCTCTATGATTTGAAGTTAAAATCCTCAAATTTGGTATAATAGTGACTTTTTCTCGTTTTTCATGTAGTTTGATATTACGTAAATATATTTATTTTTACCAATATTTCGATACTATTTCATGTAGTATCACGCTATGTGATTTGGCTGTCAAATCTCAGATTTTCGCATAATATTGCATTTTAAGCAACTTTTCTTGCATTTTGTTTCGTACTAAAAATCATCGAATTCAGCAATATTATGACGTTTATCATCCCTTTTTCCTTTATGTGATATAAACAAAATATCATCGAATTAGGCAATATTTTGCCGTTTTTCCACGTTTTTGTGAATTTTCAGTTTATTGCTATTAATTCAATGAATATACGATAAAAATGATGCAAACACATAATTGATCAGAAATTAACCTTAAACACTTCATTTTCAATCAACTATTTGTTTCTCGTTAAAATACTGAGTAAGATATTGAAAAGGGGAGAAGTTCTGTTTTTATTGCATATATCGACGTTTCAGCCGGATTAGAGCGGTTTTACGTGTGCATCTTAAATCGGTAATATAAATTAAAAATCATTAACATTTTAGTTAATTCTAATGAAAACACATTGATTTTTATCATTTGTATGGGAAGCAACATCTTTATACGTCTTTTCTAGGGTCTAAAAAATACGAAACGTCGCTCTATGATTCGAAGTTAAAATCCTCAAATTTAGAATAATAATGACTTTATTTACGTTTTTCATGTAGTTTGATATTTCGTAAATATATTCATTTTTACCAATATTTCGATACTATTTCATGTAGTATCACGATATGTGATTTGGCCTTCATATCTCAGATTTTCGCATAATATTGCATTTTAAGCAAGTTTTCTTGCATTTTGTTTCGTACTAAAAATCATCGAATTCAGCAATATTTTGACGTTTATCATCCCCTTTTCCTTTATGAGATATAAACAAAATATCATCGATTAAGGCAATATTTTGCTGTTTTTCCACGTTTTTGTGAATTTTCAGTTTATTGATATTAATTCATTAAATATACGATAAAAATGATGCAAACACATAATTCATTAGGTAATATCCTTAAATACTTCATTTTACATTAACTATTTGTTTCTCGTTAAAATACTGAGTAAGATATTGAAAAGGGGAGAAGTTCTGTTTTTATTGCATATATCGACGTTTCAGTTGGAATAGAGCGGTTTTACGTGTACATCTTCCATCGGTAATATAAACGGAAAATCAGGAACATTTTAGTTAATTCTAATGAAACACGTTGATTTTTAACATTTGTATTGGAAACAACACTATCAAATGTCTTTTTTTGGATCTAAATAATACGAAACCTCGCTTTATGATTCGAAGTTAATATCCTCAAATTTGGTATAATAGTGACTTTTTCACGTTTTTCATGTAGTTTGATATTACGTAAATATATTTATTTTTACCAATATTTCGATACTATTTCATGTAGTATCAGGCTATGTGATTTGGCAGTCAAATCTCAGATTTTCGCATAATATTGCATTTTAAGCAAGTTTTCTTGCATTTTGTTTCGTACTAAAAATCATCGAATTCAGCAATATTTTGACGTTTATCATCCCCTTTCCTTTTGTGATATAAACAAAATATCATCAAATTAGGCAATATTTTGCCGTTTTTCCACGTTTTTGAGAATTTTCAGTTTATTGCTATTAATTCAATGAATATACGATAAAAATGATGCAAACACATAATTGATTAGATAATATCCTTAAATACTTCATTTTCAATCAACTATTTGTTTCTCGTTAAAATCCTGAGTAAGATATTGAAAAGGAGAGAAGTTCAGTTTTTATTGCATATATCGACGTTTCTGCCGGAATAGAGCGGTTTTACGTGTTCATCTTCCATCGGTAATATAAACGGAAAACCAGGAACATTTTAGATAATTCCTATGAAACACATTGATTTTTATCATTTGTATTGGAAACAACATTGTCAAATGTCTTTTCTTGGATCTAAATAATACGAAACCTCGCTCTATGATTTGAAGTTAAAACCCTCAAATTTGGTATAATAGTGACTTTTTCACGTTTTTCATGTAGTTTGATATTACGTAAATATATTTATTTTTACTAATATTTCGATACTATTTCATGTAGTTTCACGCTATGTGATTTGGCTGTCAAATCTCAGATTTTCGCATAATATTGCATTTTAAGCAAGTTTTCTTGCATTTTGTTTCGTAATAAAATTCATCGAATTCAGCAATATTTTGACGTTTATCATCCCCTTTTCCTTTATGTGATATAAACAAAATATCATCGAATTAGGCAATATTTTGCCGTTTTTCCACGTTTTTGTGAATTTTCAGTTTATTGCTATTAATTCAATGAATATACGATAAAAATGATGCAAACACATAATTGATCAGAAATTAACCTTAAACACTTCATTTTCAATCAACTATTTGTTTCTCGTTAAAATACTGAGTAAGATATTGAAAAGGGGAGAAGTTCTGTTTTTATTGCATATATCGACGTTTCAGCCGGATTAGAGCGGTTTTACGTGTGCATCTTAAATCGGTAATATAAATTGAAAATCAGGAACATTTTAGTTAATTCTAATGAAACACATTGATTTTTATCATTTGTATTGGAAACAACACTATCAAATGTCTTTTTTTGGATCTAAATAATACGAAACCTCACTTTATGATTCGAAGTTCATATCCTCAAATTTGGTATAATAGTGACTTTTTCACGTTTTTCATGTAGTTTGATATTACGTAAATATATTCATTTTTACCAATATTTCGATACTATTTCATGTAGTATAACGGTATGTGATTTGGCCTTCATATCTCAGATTTTCGCATAATATTGCATTTTAAGCAAGTTTTCTTGCATTTTGTTTCGTACTAAAAATCGTCGAATTCAGCAATATTTTGACGTTCATCATCCCCTTTTCCTTTATGTGATATAAACAAAATATCATCGAATTAGGCAATATTTTGCTGTTTTTCCCCGTTTTTGTGAATTTTCAGTTTAATGTTATTAATTCATTAAATATACGATAAAAATGATGCAAACACATAATTGATTAGATAATATCCTTAAATACTTGATTTTCAATCAACTATTTGTTTCTCGTTAAAATCCTGAGTAAGATATTGAAAAGGAGAGAAGTTCAGTTTTTATTGCATATATCGACGTTTCTGCCGGAATATAGCGGTTTTACGTGTTCATCTTCCATCGGTAATATAAACGGAAAATCAGGAACATTTTAGATAATTCCTATGAAACACATTGATTTTTATCATTTGTATTGGAAACAACATTGTCAAATGTCTTTTCTTGGATCTAAATAATACGAAACCTCGCTCTATGATTTGAAGTTAAAATCCTCAAATTTGGTATAATAGTGACTTTTTCTCGTTTTTCATGTAGTTTGATATTACGTAAATATATTTATTTTTACCAATATTTCGATACTATTTCATGTAGTATCACGCTATGTGATTTGGCTGTCAAATCTCAGATTTTCGCATAATATTGCATTTTAAGCAACTTTTCTTGCATTTTGTTTCGTACTAAAAATCATCGAATTCAGCAATATTTTGACGTTTATCATCCCCTTTTCCTTTATGTGATATAAACAAAATATCATCGAATTAGGCAATATTTTGCCGTTTTTCCACGTTTTTGTGAATTTTCAGTTTATTGCTATTAATTCAATGAATATACGATAAAAATGATGCAAACACATAATTGATCAGAAATTAACCTTAAACACTTCATTTTCAATCAACTATTTGTTTCTCGTAAAATACTGAGTAAGATATTGAAAAGGGGAGAAGTTCTGTTTTTATTGCATATATCGACGTTTCAGCCGGATTAGAGCGGTTTTACGTGTGCATCTTAAATCGGTAATATAAATTAAAAATCATTAACATTTTAGTTAATTCTAATGAAAACACATTGATTTTTATCATTTGTATTGGAAGCAACATCTTTATACGTCTTTTCTAGGGTCTAAAAAATACGAAACGTCGCTCTATGATTCGAAGTTAAAATCCTCAAATTTAGAATAATAATGACTTTATTTACGTTTTTCATGTAGTTTGATATTTCGTAAATATATTCATTTTTACCAATATTTCGATACTATTTCATGTAGTATCACGATATGTGATTTGGCCTTCAAATCTCAGATTTTCGCATAATATTGCATTTTAAGCAAGTTTTCTTGCATTTTGTTTCGTACTAAAAATCATCGAATTCAGCAATATTTTGACGTTTATCATCCCCTTTTCCTTTATGAGATATAAACAAAATATCATCGATTAAGGCAATATTTTGCTGTTTTTCCACGTTTTTGTGAATTTTCAGTTTATTGATATTAATTCATTAATTATACGATAAAAATGATGCAAACACATAATTCATTAGGTAATATCCTTAAACACTTGATTTTCAATCAACTATTTGTTTCTCGTTAAAATACTGAGTAAGATATTGAAAAGGGGAGAAGTTCTGTTTTTATTGCATATATCGACGTTTCAGCCGGATTAGAGCGGTTTTACGTGTGCATCTTCCATCGGTAATATAAATTGAAAATCATTAACATTTTAGTTAATTCTAATGAAAACACGAGAAAACACATGAAATTCTAATGAAAACACATTGATTTTTATCATTTGTATGGGAAGCAACATCTTTATACGTCTTTTCTAGGGTCTAAAAAATACGAAACGTCGCTCTATGATTCGAAGTTAAAATCCTCAAATTTAGAATAATAATGACTTTATTTACGTTTTTCATGTAGTTTGATATTTCGTAAATATATTCATTTTTACCAATATTTCGATACTATTTCATGTAGTATCACGATATGTGATTTGGCCTTCAAATCTCAGATTTTCGCATAATATTGCATTTTAAGCAAGTTTTCTTACATTTTGTTTCGTACTAAAAATCATCGAATTCAGCAATATTTTGACGTTTATCATCCCGTTTTCCTTTATGAGATATAAATAAAATATCATCGATTAAGGCAATATTTTGCTGTTTTTCCACGTTTTTGTGAATTATCAGTTTATTGATATTAATTCATTAATTATACGATAAAAATGATGCAAACACATAATTGATCAGAAATTAACCTTAAACACTTCATTTTCAATCAACTATTTGTTTCTCGTTAAAATACTGAGTAAGATATTGAAAAGGGGAGAAGTTCTGTTTTTATTGCATATATCGACGTTTCAGCCGGATTAGAGCGGTTTTACGTGTGCATCTTAAATCGGTAATATAAATTGAAAATCAGGAACATTTTAGTTAATTCTAATGAAACACATTGATTTTTATCATTTGTATTGGAAACAACACTATCAAATGTCTTTTTTTGGATCTAAATAGTACGAAACCTCACTTTATGATTCGAAGTTAATATCCTCAAATTTGGTATAATAGTGACTTTTTCACGTTTTTCATGTAGTTTGATATTACGTAAATATATTCGTTTTACCAATATTTCGATACTATTTCATGTAGTATCACGGTATGTGATTTGGCCTTCAAATCTCAGATTTTCGCATAATATTACATTTTAAGCAAGTTTTCTTGCATTTTGTTTCGTACTAAAAATCGTCGAATTCAGCAATATTTTGACGTTCATCATCCCCTTTTCCTTTATGTGATATAAACAAAATATCATCGAATTAGGCAATATTTTGCTGTTTTTCCACGTTTTTGTGAATTTTCAGTTTAATGTTATTAATTCATTAAATATACGATAAAAATGATGCAAACACATAATTGATTAGATAATATCCTTAAATACTTCATTTTCAATCAACTATTTGTTTCTCGTTAAAATCCTGAGTCAGATATTGAAAAGGAGAGAAGTTCAGTTTTTATTGCATATATCGACGTTTCTGCCGGAATAGAGCGGTTTTACGTGTTCATCTTCCATCGGTAATATAAACGGAAAATCAGGAACATTTTAGATAATTCCTATGAAACACATTGATTTTTATCATTTGTATTGGAAACAACATTGTCAAATGTCTTTTCTTGGATCTAAATAATACGAAACCTCGCACTATGATTTGAAATTAAAATCCTCAAATTTGGTATAATAGTGACTTTTTCTCGTTTTTCATGTAGTTTGATATTACGTAAATATATTTATTTTTACCAATATTTCGATACTATTTCATGTAGTATCACGCTATGTGATTTGGCTGTCAAATCTCAGATTTTCGCATAATATTGCATTTTAAGCAACTTTTCTTGCATTTTGTTTCGTACTAAAAATCATCGAATTCAACAATATTTTGACGTTCATCATCCCTTTTTCCTTTATGTGATATAAACAAAATATCATCGAATTAGGCAATGTTTTGCCGTTTTTCCACGTTTTTGTGAATTTTCAGTTTATTGATATTAATTCAATGAATATACGATAAAAATGATGCAAACACATAATTGATCAGAAATTAACCTTAAACACTTCATTTTCAATCAACTATTTGTTTCTCGTTAAAATACTGAGTAAGATATTGAAAAGGGGAGAAGTTCTGTTTTTATTGCATATATCGACGTTTCAGCCGGATTAGAGCGGTTTTACGTGTGCATCTTAAATCGGTAATATAAATTAAAAATCATTAACATTTTAGTTAATTCTAATGAAAACACATTGATTTTTATCATTTGTATGGGAAGCAACATCTTTATACGTCTTTTCTAGGGTCTAAAAAATACGAAACGTCGCTCTATGATTCGAAGTTAAAATCCTCAAATTTAGAATAATAATGACTTTATTTACGTTTTTCATGTAGTTTGATATTTCGTAAATATATTCATTTTTACCAATATTTCGATACTATTTCATGTAGTATCACGATATGTGATTTGGCCTTCAAATATCAGATTTTCGCATAATATTGCATTTTAAGCAAGTTTTCTTGCATTTTGTTTCGTACTAAAAATCATCGAATTCAGCAATATTTTGACGTTTATCATCCCCTTTTCCTTTATGAGATATAAACAAAATATCATCGATTAAGGCAATATTTTGCTGTTTTTCCACGTTTTTGTGAATTTTCAGTTTATTGATATTAATTCATTAAATATACGATAAAAATGATGCAAACACATAATTCATTAGGTAATATCCTTAAATACTTCATTTTCAATTAACTATTTGTTTCTCGTTAAAATACTGAGTAAGATATTGAAAAGGGGAGAAATTCTGTTTTTATTGCATATATCGACGTTTCAGTTGGAATAGAGCGGTTTTACGTGTACATCTTCCATCGGTAATATAAACGGAAAATCAGGAACATTTTAGTTAATTCTAATGAAACACATTGATTTTTAACATTTGTATTGGAAACAACACTATCAAATGTCTTTTTTTGGATCTAAATAATAAGAAACCTCGCTTTATGATTCGAAGTTAATATCCTCAAATTTGGTATAATAGTGACTTTTTCACGTTTTTCATGTAGTTTGATATTACGTAAATATATTTATTTTTACCAATATTTCGATACTATTTCATGTAGTATCACGCTATGTGATTTGGCAGTCAAATCTCAGATTTTCGCATAATATTGCATTTTAAGCAAGTTTTCTTGCATTTTGTTTCGTACTAAAAATCATCGAATTCAGCAATATTTTGACGTTTATCATCCCCTTTCCTTTTGTGATATAAACAAAATATCATCAAATTAGGCAATATTTTGCCGTTTTTCCACGTTTTTGAGAATTTTCAGTTTATTGCTATTAATTCAATGAATATACGATAAAAATTATGCAAACACATAATTGATTAGATAATATCCTTAAATACTTCATTTTCAATCAACTATTTGTTTCTCGTTAAAATCCTGAGTAAGATATTGAAAAGGAGAGAAGTTCAGTTTTTATTGCATATATCGACGTTTCTGCCGGAATAGAGCGGTTTTACGTGTTCATCTTCCATCGGTAATATAAACGGAAAATCAGGAACATTTTAGATAATTCCTATGAAACACATTGATTTTTATCATTTGTATTGGAAACAACATTGTCAAATGTCTTTTCTTGGATCTAAATAATACGAAACCTCGCTCTATGATTTGAAGTTAAAATCCTCAAATTTGGTATAATAGTGACTTTTTCTCGTTTTTCATGTAGATTGATATTACGTAAATATATTTATTTTTACCAATATTTCGATACTATTTCATGTAGTATCACGCTATGTGATTTGGCAGTCAAATCTCAGATTTTCGCATAATATTGCATTTTAAGCAAGTTTTCTTGCATTTTGTTTCGTACTAAAAATCATCGAATTCAGCAATATTTTGACGTTTATCATCCCCTTTCCTTTTGTGATATAAACAAAATATCATCAAATTAGGCAATATTTTGCCGTTTTTCCACGTTTTTGAGAATTTTCAGTTTATTGCTATTAATTCAATGAATATACGATAAAAATGATGCAAACACATAATTGATTAGATAATATCCTTAAATACTTCATTTTCAATCAACTATTTGTTTCTCGTTAAAATCCTGAGTAAGATATTGAAAAGGAGAGAAGTTCAGTTTTTATTGCATATATCGACGTTTCTGCCGGAATAGAGCGGTTTTACGTGTTCATCTTCCATCGGTAATATAAACGGAAAATCAGGAACATTTTAGATAATTCCTATGAAACACATTGATTTTTATCATTTGTATTGGAAACAACATTGTCAAATGTCTTTTCTTGGATCTAAATAATACGAAACCTCGCTCTATGATTTGAAGTTAAAATCCTCAAATTTGGTATAATAGTGACTTTTTCTCGTTTTTCATGTAGATTGATATTACGTAAATATATTTATTTTTACCAATATTTCGATACTATTTCATGTAGTATCACGCTATGTGATTTGGCTGTCAAATCTCAGATTTTCGCATAATATTGCATTTTAAGCAACTTTTCTTGCATTTTGTTTCGTACTAAAAATCATCGAATTCAGCAATATTTTGACGTTTATCATCCCTTTTTCCTTTATGTGATATAAAGAAAATATTATCGAATTAGGCAATATTTTGCCGTTTTTCCACGTTTTTGTGAATTTTCAGTTTATTGCTATTAATTCAATGAATGTACGATAAAAATGATGCAAACACATAATTGATCAGAAATTAACCTTAAACACTTCATTTTCAATCAACTATTTGTTTCTCGTTAAAATACTGAGTAAGATATTGAAAAGGGGAGAAGTTCTGTTTTTATTGCATATATCGACGTTTCAGCCGGATTAGAGCGGTTTTACGTGTGCATCTTAAATCGGTAATATAAATTAAAAATCATTAACATTTTAGTTAATTCTAATGAAAACACATTGATTTTTATCATTTGTATGGGAAGCAACATCTTTATACGTCTTTTCTAGTGTCTAAAAAATACGAAACGTCGCTCTATGATTCGAAGTTAAAATCCTCAAATTTAAAATAATAATGACTTTATTTACGTTTTTCATGTAGTTTGATATTTCGTAAATATATTCATTTTTACCAATATTTCGATACTATTTCATGTAGTATCACGATATGTGATTTGGCCTTCAAATCTCAGATTTTCGCATAATATTGCATTTTAAGCAAGTTTTCTTGCATTTTGTTTCGTACTAAAAATCATCGAATTTAGCAATATTTTGACGTTTATCATCCCCTTTTCCTTTATGTGATATAAACAAAATATCATCGAATTAGGCAATATTTTGCCGTTTTTTAACGTTTTTGTGAATTTTCAGTTTATTGTTATTAATTCATTAAATATACGACAAATATTATGCAAACACATAATTGATCAGAAAATAACCTTAAATACTTCATTTTCAATCATATATTTGTTTCTCGTTAAAATACTGAGTAAGATAATGAAAAGGGGAGAAGTTCGGTTTTTATTGCATATATCGACGTTTCAGCCGGATTAGAGCGGTTTTACGTGTACATCTTCCCTCGGTAATATAAACGGAAAATAAGGAACATTTTAGTTAATTCTAATGAAAACACATTGATTTTTATAATTTGTATTCGAAACAACATTGTCATATGTCTTTTCTTGGATCTAAATAATACGAAACCTCGCTCTATGATTTGAAGTTAAAATCCTCAAATATGGTTAAATAGTGACTTTTTTCACGTTTTTCATGTACTTTGATACTACGTAAATATATTCATTTTTACCAATATTTCGATTCTATTTCATGTAGTATCACAATATGTGATTTGGCCTTCAAATCTCAGAATTTCGCATAATATTGCATTTTAAGCAAGTTTTCTTGCCTTTTGTTTCGTCCGAAAAATCATCGAATTTAGCAATATTTTGACGTTTACCATCCCCTTTTCCTTTATTTGATTTAAACAAAATATCATCGAATTAGGCAATATTTTGCTGTTTTTCCACGTTTTTGTGAATTTTCACTCTATGGGTATTATTTCATATATATACGATAAAAATTACGCAAACACATAATTGATTAGATAATAACCTTAAATACTTCATTTTCAATCATCTATTTGTTTCTCGTAAAATACTGAGTAAGATATTGAAAAGGGGAGAAGTTCGGTTTTTATTGCATATATCGACGTTTCAGCCGGATTAGAGCGGTTTTACGTGCACATCTTCCCTCGGTAATATAAACGGAAAATCAGGAACATTTTTGTTAATTCTAATAAAAACACATTGATTTTTATAATTTGTATTGGAAACAACATTGTCATATATCTTTTCTTGGATCTAAATAATACGAAACCTCGCTCTATGATTTGACGTTAAAATCCTCAAATATGGTTATGTAGTGACTTTTTTCACGTTTTTCATGTAGTTTGTTACTACGTAAATATATTCATTTTTACCAATATTTCGATTCTATTTCATGTAGTATCACGATATGTGATTTGGCCTTCAAATCTCAGAATTTCGCATAATATTGCATTTTCAGCAAGTTTACTTGCATTTTGTTTCGTACGAAAAATCATCGAATTTAGCAATATTTTGACGTTTATCATCCCCTTTTCCTTTATGTGACTTAAACAAAATATCATCGAATTAGGCAATATTTTGCCGTTTTCTACGTTTTTGTGAATATACAGTCTATGGGTATTAATTCATATATGTACGATAAAAATGATGCAAACACATAATTGATTAGATAATAACCTTAAATACTTCATTTTCAATCAACTATTTGTTTCTCGTTAAAATACTGAGTAAGATATTGAAAAGAGGGAGAAGTTCTGTTTTTATTGCATATATCGACGTTTCAGCCGGAATAGAGCGATTTTCGTGTACATCTTCCATCGGTAATATAAACGGAAAATCAGGAACATTTTAGTTAATACTAATGAAAACACATGTATTTTTATCATTTGTATTGGTAACAACACTGTCATATGTCTTTTCTTGGATCTAAATAATACGAAACCTCGCTCTATGATTTGAAGTTAAAATCCTCATATATGGTTAAATATTGACTTTTTTCACGTTTTTCATTTAGTTTGATATAACGTAAATATATTTATTTTTACCAATATTTCGATACTATTTCATGTAGTATCACGATATGTGATTTGGCCTTCAAATCTCAGAATTTCGCATAATATTGCATTTTAAGCAAGTTTTCTTGCCTTTTGTTTCGTACGAAAAATCATCGAATTTAGCAATATTTTGACGTTTATCATCCCCTTTTCCTTTATGTGCCTTAAACAAAATATCATCGAATTAGCCAATATTTTGCCGTTTTCCACGTTTTTGTGAATTTTCAGACTATGGGTATTAATTCATATATATACGATAAAAATGATGCAAACACATAATTGATTAGATAATAACCTTAAATACTTCATTTTCAATCATATATTTGTTTCTCGTTAAAATACTGAGTAAGATAATGAAAAGGGGAGAAGTTCGGTTTTTATTGCATATATCGACGTTTCAGCCGGATTAGAGCGGTTTTACGTGTACATCTTCCCTCGGTAATATAAACGGAAAATAAGGAACATTTTAGTTAATTCTAATGAAAACACATTGATTTTTATAATTTGTATTCGAAACAACATTGTCATATGTCTTTTCTTGGATCTAAATAATACGAAACCTCGCTCTATGATTTGAAGTTAAAATCCTCAAATATGGTTAAATAGTGACTTTTTTCACGTTTTTCATGTACTTTGATACTACGTAAATATATTCATTTTTACCAATATTTCGATTCTATTTCATGTAGTATCACAATATGTGATTTGGCCTTCAAATCTCAGAATTTCGCATAATATTGCATTTTAAGCAAGTTTTCTTGCCTTTTGTTTCGTCCGAAAAATCATCGAATTTAGCAATATTTTGACGTTTACCATCCCCTTTTCCTTTATTTGATTTAAACAAAATATCATCGAATTAGGCAATATTTTGCTGTTTTTCCACGTTTTTGTGAATTTTCACTCTATGGGTATTATTTCATATATATACGATAAAAATTATGCAAACACATAATTGATTAGATAATAACCTTAAATACTTCATTTTCAATCATCTATTTGTTTCTCGTAAAATACTGAGTAAGATATTGAAAAGGGGAGAAGTTCGGTTTTTATTGCATATATCGACGTTTCAGCCGGATTAGAGCGGTTTTACGTGCACATCTTCCCTCGGTAATATAAACGGAAAATCAGGAACATTTTTGTTAATTCTAATAAAAACACATTGATTTTTATAATTTGTATTGGAAACAACATTTTCATATGTCTTTTCTTGGATCTAAATAATACGAAACCTCGCTCTATGATTTGAAGTTAAAATCCTCAAATATGGTTATGTAGTGACTTTTTTCACGTTTTTCATGTAGTTTGTTACTACGTAAATATATTCATTTTTACCAATATTTCGATTCTATTTCATGTAGTATCACGATATGTGATTTGGCCTTCAAATCTCAGAATTTCGCATAATATTGCATTTTAAGCAAGTTTTCTTGCCTTTTGTTTCGTACGAAAAATCATAGAATTTAGCAATATTTTGACATTTATCATCCCCTTTTCCTTTATGTGATTTAAACAAAATATCATCGAATTAGGCAATATTTTGCCGTTTTTCCACGTTTATGTGAATTTTCAGTGTATGGGTATTAATTCATATATATACGATAAAAATTATGCAAACACATAATTGATTAGATAATAACCTTAAATACTTCATTTTCAATCATCTATTTGTTTCTCGTAAAATACTGAGTAAGATATTGAAAAGGGGAGAAGTTCGGTTTTTATTGCATATATCGACGTTTCAGCCGGATTAGAGCGGTTTTACGTGCACATCTTCCCTCGGTAATATAAACGGAAAATCAGGAACATTTTAGTTAATACTAATGAAAACACATGTATTTTTATCATTTGTATTGGTAACAACACTGTCATATGTCTTTTCTTGGATCTAAATAATACGAAACCTCGCTCTATGATTTGAAGTTAAAATCCTCATATATGGTTAAATATTGACTTTTTTCACGTTTTTCATGTAGTTTGATATAACGTAAATATATTTATTTTTACCAATATTTCGATACTATTTCATGTAGTATCACGATATGTGATTTGGCCTTCAAATCTCAGAATTTCGCATAATATTGCATTTTAAGCAAGTTTTCTTGCCTTTTGTTTCGTACGAAAAATCATCGAATTTAGCAATATTTTGACGTTTATCATCCCCTTTTCCTTTATGTGACTTAAACAAAATATCATCGAATTAGGCAATATTTTGCCGTTTTCCATGTTTTTGTGAATTTTCAGACTATGGGTATTAATTCATAAATATACGATAAAAATGATGCAAACACATAATTGATTAGATAATAACCTTAAATACTTCATTTTCAATCATATATTTGTTTCTCGTTAAAATACTGAGTAAGATAATGAAAAGGGGAGAAGTTCGGTTTTTATTGCATATATCGACGTTTCAGCCGGATTAGAGCGGTTTTACGTGTACATCTTCCCTCGGTAATATAAACGGAAAATAAGGAACATTTTAGTTAATTCTAATGAAAACACATTGATTTTTATAATTTGTATTCGAAACAACATTGTCATATGTCTTTTCTTGGATCTAAATAATACGAAACCTCGCTCTATGATTTCAAGTTAAAATCCTCAAATATGGTTAAATAGTGACTTTTTTCACGTTTTTCATGTACTTTGATACTACGTAAATATATTCATTTTTACCAATATTTCGATTCTATTTCATGTAGTATCACAATATGTGATTTGGCCTTCAAATCTCAGAATTTCGCATAATATTGCATTTTAAGCAAGTTTTCTTGCCTTTTGTTTCGTCCGAAAAATCATCGAATTTAGCAATATTTTGACGTTTACCATCCCCTTTTCCTTTATTTGATTTAAACAAAATATCATCGAATTAGGCAATATTTTGCTGTTTTTCCACGTTTTTGTGAATTTTCACTCTATGGGTATTATTTCATATATATACGATAAAAATTATGCAAACACATAATTGATTAGATAATAACCTTAAATACTTCATTTTCAATCATCTATTTGTTTCTCGTAAAATACTGAGTAAGATATTGAAAAGGGGAGAAGTTCGGTTTTTATTGCATATATCGACGTTTCAGCCGGATTAGAGCGGTTTTACGTGCACATCTTCCCTCGGTAATATAAACGGAATATCAGGAACATTTTTGTTAATTCTAATAAAAACACATTGATTTTTATAATTTGTATTGGAAACAACATTTTCATATATCTTTTCTTGGATCTAAATAATACGAAACCTCGCTCTATGATTTGAAGTTAAAATCCTCAAATATGGTTATGTAGTGACTTTTTTCACGTTTTTCATGTAGTTTGTTACTACGTAAATATATTCATTTTTACCAATATTTCGATTCTATTTCATGTAGTATCACGATATGTGATTTGGCCTTCAAATCTCAGAATTTCGCATAATATTGCATTTTAAGCAAGTTTTCTTGCCTTTTGTTTCGTACGAAAAATCATCGAATTTAGCAATATTTTGACGTTTATCATCCCCTTTTCCTTTATGTGATTTAAACAAAATATCATCGAATTAGGCAATATTTTGCCGTTTTTCCACGTTTTTGTGAATTTTCAGTGTATGGGTATTAATTCATATATATACGATAAAAATTATGCAAACACATAATTGATTAGATAATAACCTTAAATACTTAATTTTCAATCATCTATTTGTTTCTCGTTAAAATACTGAGTAAGATATTGCAAAGGGGAGAAGTTCGATTTTTATTGCATATATCGACGTTTCAGCCGGATTAGAGCGGTTTTACGTGTACATCTTCCCTCGGTAATATAAACGGAAAATCAGGAACATTTTAGTTAATTCTAATGAAAACACATTGATTTTTATCATTTGTATTGGAAACAACATTGTCATATGTCTTTTCTTGGATCTAAATAATACGATACCTCTCTCCATGATTTGAAGTTAAAATCCTCAAATATGGTTAAATAGTGACTTTTTTCACGATTTTCTGCAGTTTGATACTACCTAAATTTATTCATTTTTACCAATATTTCGATTCTATTTCATGTAGTTTCACGATATGTGATTTGGCCATCAAATCTCAGAATTTCGCATAATATTGCATTTTAAGCAAGTTTTCTTGCATTTTGTTGCGTACGAAAAATCATCGAATTTAGCAATATTTTGACGTTTATCATCCCCTTTTCCTTAATGTGACTAAAACCAAATATCATCGAATTAGGCAATATTTTGCCGTTTTCTACTTTTTTGTGAATTTACAGTCTATGGGTATTAATTCATATATATTCGATAAAAATGATGCAAACACATAATTGATTAGACAATAACCTTAAATACTTCATTTTCAATCAACTATTTGTTTCTCGTTAAAATACTGAGTAAGATATTGAAAAGGGGAGAAGTTCTGTTTTTATTGCATATATCGACGTTTCAGCCGGATTAGAGCGGTTTTACGTGTACATCTTCCCTCGGTAATATAACAGGAAAATCAAGAACATTTTAGTTAATTCTAATGAAAACACATTGATTTGTATCATTTGTATTGGAAACAACATTGTCATATGTCTTTTCTTCGATCTAAATAATACGAAACCTCTCTCTATGATTTGAAGTTAAAATCCTCAAATGTGGTTAAATAGGGACTTTTTTCACGTTTTTCATGTAGTTTGATACTACGTAAATATATTCATTTTTACCAATATTTCGATTCTATTTAATGTAGTATCACGATATGTGATTTAGCCTTCAAATCTCAGAATTTCGCATAATATTGCATTTTAAGCAAGTTTTCTTGCCTTTTGTTTCGTACGAAAAATCATCGAATTTAGCAATATTTTGACGTTTACCATCCCCTTTTCCTTTATTTGATTTAAACAAAATATCATCGAATTAGGCAATATTTTGCTGTTTTTCCACGTTTTTGTGAATTTTCACTCTATGGGTATTATTTCATATATATACGATAAAAATTATGCAAACACATAATTGATTAGATAATAACCTTAAATACTTCATTTTCAATCATCTATTTGTTTCTCGTAAAATACTGAGTAAGATATTGAAAAGGGGAGAAGTTCGGTTTTTATTGCATATATCGACGTTTCAGCCGGATTAGAGCGGTTTTACGTGCACATCTTCCCTCGGTAATATAAACGGAAAATCAGGAACATTTTTGTTAATTCTAATAAAAACACATTGATTTTTATAATTTGTATTGGAAACAACATTGTCATATATCTTTTCTTGGATCTAAATAATACGAAACCTCGCTCTATGATTTGAAGTTAAAATCCTCAAATATGGTTATGTAGTGACTTTTTTCACGTTTTTCATGTAGTTTGTTACTACGTAAATATATTCATTTTTACCAATATTTCGATTCTATTTCATGTAGTATCACGATATGTGATTTGGCCTTCAAATCTCAGAATTTCGCATAATATTGCATTTTCAGCAAGTTTACTTGCATTTTGTTTCGTACGAAAAATCATCGAATTTAGCAATATTTTGACGTTTATCATCCCCTTTTCCTTTATGTGACTTAAACAAAATATCATCGAATTAGGCAATATTTTGCCGTTTTATACGTTTTTGTGAATATACAGTCTATGGGTATTAATTCATATATATACGATAAAAATGATGCAAACACAAAATTGATTAGATAATAACCTTAAATACTTCATTTTCAATCAACTATTTGTTTCTCGTTAAAATACTGAGTAAGATATTGAAAAGAGGGAGAAGTTCTGTTTTTATTGCATATATCGACGTTTCAGCCGGAATAGAGCGATTTTCGTGTACATCTTCCATCGGTAATATTAACGGAAAATCAGGAACATTTTAGTTAATACTAATGAAAACACATGTATTTTTATCATTTGTATTGGTAACAACACTGTCATATGTCTTTTCTTGGATCTAAATAATACGAAACCTCGCTCTATGATTTGAAGTTAAAATCCTCATATATGGTTAAATATTGACTTTTTTCACGTTTTTCATGTAGTTTGATATAACGTAAATATATTTATTTTTACCAATATTTCGATACTATTTCATGTAGTATCACGATATGTGATTTGGCCTTCAAATCTCAGAATTTCGCATAATATTGCATTTTAAGCAAGTTTTCTTGCCTTTTGTTTCGTACGAAAAATCATCGAATTTAGCAATATTTTGACGTTTATCATCCCCTTTTCCTTTATGTGACTTAAACAAAATATCATCGAATTAGGCAATATTTTGCCGTTTTCCACGTTTTTGTGAATTTTCAGACTATGGGTATTAATTCATATATATACGATAAAAATGATGCAAACACATAATTGATTAGATAATAACCTTAAATACTTCATTTTCAATCATATATTTGTTTCTCGTTAAAATACTGAGTAAGATAATGAAAAGGGGAGAAGTTCGGTTTTTATTGCATATATCGACGTTTCAGCCGGATTAGAGCGGTTTTACGTGTACATCTTCCCTCGGTAATATAAACGGAAAATAAGGAACATTTTAGTTAATTCTAATGAAAACACATTGATTTTTATAATTTGTATTCGAAACAACATTGTCATATGTCTTTTCTTGGATCTAAATAATACGAAACCTCGCTCTATGATTTGAAGTTAAAATCCTCAAATATGGTTAAATAGTGACTTTTTTCACGTTTTTCATGTACTTTGATACTACGTAAATATATTCATTTTTACCAATATTTCGATTCTATTTCATGTAGTATCACAATATGTGATTTGGCCTTCAAATCTCAGAATTTCGCATAATATTGCATTTTAAACAAGTTTTCTTGCCTTTTGTTTCGTCCGAAAAATCATCGAATTTAGCAATATTTTGACGTTTACCATCCCCTTTTCCTTTATTTGATTTAAACAAAATATCATCGAATTAGGCAATATTTTGCTGTTTTTCCACGTTTTTGTGAATTTTCACTCTATGGGTATTATTTCATATATATACGATAAAAATTATGCAAACACATAATTGATTAGATAATAACCTTAAATACTTCATTTTCAATCATCTATTTGTTTCTCGTAAAATACTGAGTAAGATATTGAAAAGGGGAGAAGTTCGGTTTTTATTGCATATATCGACGTTTCAGCCGGATTAGAGCGGTTTTACGTGCACATCTTCCCTCGGTAATATAAACGGAAAATCAGGAACATTTTTGTTAATTCTAATAAAAACACATTGATTTTTATAATTTGTATTGGAAACAACATTTTCATATATCTTTTCTTGGATCTAAATAATACGAAACCTCGCTCTATGATTTGAAGTTAAAATCCTCAAATATGGTTATGTAGTGACTTTTTTCACGTTTTTCATGTAGTTTGTTACTACGTAAATATATTCATTTTTACCAATATTTCGATTCTATTTCATGTAGTATCACGATATGTGATTTGGCCTTCAAATCTCAGAATTTCGCATAATATTGCATTTTAAGCAAGTTTTCTTGCCTTTTGTTTCGTACGAAAAATCATCGAATTTAGCAATATTTTGACGTTTATCATCCCCTTTTCCTTTATGTGATTTAAACAAAATATCATCGAATTAGGCAATATTTTGCCGTTTTTCCACGTTTTTGTGAATTTTCAGTGTATGGGTATTAATTCATATATATACGATAAAAATTATGCAAACACATAATTGATTAGATAATAACCTTAAATACTTAATTTTCAATCATCTATTTGTTTCTCGTTAAAATACTGAGTAAGATATTGCAAAGGGGAGAAGTTCGATTTTTATTGCATATATCGACGTTTCAGCCGGATTAGAGCGGTTTTACGTGTACATCTTCCCTCGGTAATATAAACGGAAAATCAGGAACATTTTAGTTAATTCTAATGAAAACACATTGATTTTTATCATTTGTATTGGAAACAATATTGTCATATGTCTTTTCTTGGATCTAAATAATACGATACCTCTCTCCATGAATTGAAGTTAAAATCCTCAAATATGGTTAAATAGTGACTTTTTTCACGTTTTTCTGCAGTTTGATACTACCTAAATTTATTCATTTTTACCAATATTTCGATTCTATTTCATGTAGTTTCACGATATGTGATTTGGCCATCAAATCTCAGAATTTCGCATAATATTGCATTTTAAGCAAGTTTTCTTGCATTTTGTTTCGTACGAAAAATCATCGAATTTAGCAATATTTTGACGTTTATCATCCCCTTTTCCTTAATGTGACTAAAACCAAATATCATCGAATTAGGCAATATTTTGCCGTTTTCTACTTTTTTGTGAATTTACAGTCTATGGGTATTAATTCATATATATTCGATAAAAATGATGCAAACACATAATTGATTAGACAATAACCTTAAATACTTCATTTTCAATCAACTATTTGTTTCTCGTTAAAATACTGAGTAAGATATTGAAAAGGGGAGAAGTTCTGTTTTTATTGCATATATCGACGTTTCAGCCGGATTAGAGCGGTTTTACGTGTACATCTTCCCTCGGTAATATAACAGGAAAATCAAGAACATTTTAGTTAATTCTAATGAAAACACATTGATTTGTATCATTTGTATTGGAAACAACATTGTCATATGTCTTTTCTTCGATCTAAATAATACGAAACCTCTCTCTATGATTTGAAGTTAAAATCCTCAAATGTGGTTAAATAGGGACTTTTTCACGTTTTTCATGTAGTTTGATACTACGTAAATATATTCATTTTTACCAATATTTCGATTCTATTTAATGTAGTATCACGATATGTGATTTAGCCTTCAAATCTCAGAATTTCGCATAATATTGCATTTTAAGCAAGTTTTCTTGCCTTTTGTTTCGTACGAAAAATCATCGAATTTAGCAATATTTTGACGTTTACCATCCCCTTTTCCTTTATTTGATTTAAACAAAATATCATCGAATTAGGCAATATTTTGCTGTTTTTCCACGTTTTTGTGAATTTTCACTCTATGGGTATTATTTCATATATATATACGATAAAAATTATGCAAACACATAATTGATTAGATAATAACCTTAAATACTTCATTTTCAATCATCTATTTGTTTCTCGTAAAATACTGAGTAAGATATTGAAAAGGGGAGAAGTTCGGTTTTTATTGCATATATCGACGTTTCAGCCGGATTAGAGCGGTTTTACGTGCACATCTTCCCTCGGTAATATAAACGGAAAATCAGGAACATTTTTGTTAATTCTAATAAAAACACATTGATTTTTATAATTTGTATTGGAAACAACATTGTCATATATCTTTTCTTGGATCTAAATAATACGAAACCTCGCTCTATGATTTGAAGTTAAAATCCTCAAATATGGTTATGTAGTGACTTTTTTCACGTTTTTCATGTAGTTTGTTACTACGTAAATATATTCATTTTTACCAATATTTCGATTCTATTTCATGTAGTATCACGATATGTGATTTGGCCTTCAAATCTCAGAATTTCGCATAATATTGCATTTTCAGCAAGTTTACTTGCATTTTGTTTCGTACGAAAAATCATCGAATTTAGCAATATTTTGACGTTTATCATCCCCTTTTCCTTTTTGTGACTTAAACAAAATATCATCGAATTAGGCAATATTTTGCCGTTTTATACGTTTTTGTGAATATACAGTCTATGGGTATTAATTCATATATATACGATAAAAATGATGCAAACACATAATTGATTAGATAATAACCTTAAATACTTCATTTTCAATCAACTATTTGTTTCTCGTTAAAATACTGAGTAAGATATTGAAAAGAGGTAGAAGTTCTGTTTTTATTGCATATATCGACGTTTCAGCCGGAATAGAGCGATTTTCGTGTACATCTTCCATCGGTAATATTAACGGAAAATCAGGAACATTTTAGTTAATACTAATGAAAACACATGTATTTTTATCATTTGTATTGGTAACAACACTGTCATATGTCTTTTCTTGGATCTAAATAATACGAAACCTCGCTCTATGATTTGAAGTTAAAATCCTCATATATGGTTAAATATTGACTTTTTTCACGTTTTTCATGTAGTTTGATATAACGTAAATATATTTATTTTTACCAATATTTCGATGCTATTTTATGTAGTATCACGATATGTGATTTGGCCTTCAAATCTCAGAATTTCGCATAATATTGCATTTTAAGCAAGTTTTCTTGCCTTTTGTTTCGTACGAAAAATCATCGAATTTAGCAATATTTTGACGTTTATCATCCCCTTTTCCTTTATGTGACTTAAACAAAATATCATCGAATTAGGCAATATTTTGCCGTTTTCCACGTTTTTGTGAATTTTCAGACTATGGGTATTAATTCATAAATATACGATAAAAATGATGCAAACACATAATTGATTAGATAATAACCTTAAATACTTCATTTTCAATCATATATTTGTTTCTCGTTAAAATACTGAGTAAGATAATGAAAAGGGGAGAAGTTCGGTTTTTATTGCATATATCGACGTTTCAGCCGGATTAGAGCGGTTTTACGTGTACATCTTCCCTCGGTAATATAAACGGAAAATAAGGAACATTTTAGTTAATTCTAATGAAAACACATTGATTTTTATAATTTGTATTCGAAACAACATTGTCATATGTCTTTTCTTGGATCTAAATAATACGAAACCTCGCTCTATGATTTCAAGTTAAAATCCTCAAATATGGTTAAATAGTGACTTTTTTCACGTTTTTCATGTACTTTGATACTACGTAAATATATTCATTTTTACCAATATTTCGATTCTATTTCATGTAGTATCACAATATGTGATTTGGCCTTCAAATCTCAGAATTTCGCATAATATTGCATTTTAAGCAAGTTTTCTTGCCTTTTGTTTCGTCCGAAAAATCATCGAATTTAGCAATATTTTGACGTTTACCATCCCCTTTTCCTTTATTTGATTTAAACAAAATATCATCGAATTAGGCAATATTTTGCTGTTTTTCCACGTTTTTGTGAATTTTCACTCTATGGGTATTATTTCATATATATACGATAAAAATTATGCAAACACATAATTGATTAGATAATAACCTTAAATACTTCATTTTCAATCATCTATTTGTTTCTCGTAAAATACTGAGTAAGATATTGAAAAGGGGAGAAGTTCGGTTTTTATTGCATATATCGACGTTTCAGCCGGATTAGAGCGGTTTTACGTGCACATCTTCCCTCGGTAATATAAACGGAATATCAGGAACATTTTTGTTAATTCTAATAAAAACACATTGATTTTTATAATTTGTATTGGAAACAACATTTTCATATATCTTTTCTTGGATCTAAATAATACGAAACCTCGCTCTATGATTTGAAGTTAAAATCCTCAAATATGGTTATGTAGTGACTTTTTTCACGTTTTTCATGTAGTTTGTTACTACGTAAATATATTCATTTTTACCAATATTTCGATTCTATTTCATGTAGTATCACGATATGTGATTTGGCCTTCAAATCTCAGAATTTCGCATAATATTGCATTTTAAGCAAGTTTTCTTGCCTTTTGTTTCGTACGAAAAATCATCGAATTTAGCAATATTTTGACGTTTATCATCCCCTTTTCCTTTATGTGATTTAAACAAAATATCATCGAATTAGGCAATATTTTGCCGTTTTTCCACGTTTTTGTGAATTTTCAGTGTATGGGTATTAATTCATATATATACGATAAAAATTATGCAAACACATAATTGATTAGATAATAACCTTAAATACTTAATTTTCAATCATCTATTTGTTTCTCGTTAAAATACTGAGTAAGATATTGCAAAGGGGAGAAGTTCGATTTTTATTGCATATATCGACGTTTCAGCCGGATTAGAGCGGTTTTACGTGTACATCTTCCCTCGGTAATATAAACGGAAAATCAGGAACATTTTAGTTAATTCTAATGAAAACACATTGATTTTTATCATTTGTATTGGAAACAACATTGTCATATGTCTTTTCTTGGATCTAAATAATACGATACCTCTCTCCATGATTTGAAGTTAAAATCCTCAAATATGGTTAAATAGTGACTTTTTTCACGTTTTTCTGTAGTTTGATACTACGTAAATTTATTCATTTTTACCAATATTTCGATTCTATTTCATGTAGTTTCACGATATGTGATTTGGCCATCAAATCTCAGAATTTCGCATAATATTGCATTTTAAGCAAGTTTTCTTGCATTTTGTTTCGTACGAAAAATCATCGAATTTAGCAATATTTTGACGTTTATCATCCCCTTTTCCTTAATGTGACTAAAACCAAATATCATCGAATTAGGCAATATTTTGCCGTTTTCTACTTTTTTGTGAATTTACAGTCTATGGGTATTAATTCATATATATTCGATAAAAATGATGCAAACACATAATTGATTAGACAATAACCTTAAATATTTCATTTTCAATCAACTATTTGTTTCTCGTTAAAATACTGAGTAAGATATTGAAAAGGGGAGAAGTTCTGTTTTTATTGCATATATCGACGTTTCAGCCGGATTAGAGCGGTTTTACGTGTACATCTTCCCTCGGTAATATAACAGGAAAATCAAGAACATTTTAGTTAATTCTAATGAAAACACATTGATTTGTATCATTTGTATTGGAAACAACGTTGTCATATGTCTTTTCTTCGATCTAAATAATACGAAACCTCTCTCTATGATTTGAAGTTAAAATCCTCAAATGTGGTTAAATTGGGACTTTTTTCACGTTTTTCATGTAGTTTGATACTACGTAAATATATTCATTTTTACCAATATTTCGATTCTATTTAATGTAGTATCACGATATGTGATTTAGCCTTCAAATCTCAGAATTTCGCATAATATTGCATTTTAAGCAAGTTTTCTTGCCTTTTGTTTCGTACGAAAAATCATCGAATTTAGCAATATTTTGACGTTTACCATCCCCGTTTCCTTTATTTGATTTAAACAAAATATCATCGAATTAGGCAATATTTTGCTGTTTTTCCACGTTTTTGTGAATTTTCACTCTATGGGTATTATTTCATATATATACGATAAAAATTATGCAAACACATAATTGATTAGATAATAACCTTAAATACTTCATTTTCAATCATCTATTTGTTTCTCGTAAAATACTGAGTAAGATATTGAAAAGGGGAGAAGTTCGGTTTTTATTGCATATATCGACGTTTCAGCCGGATTAGAGCGGTTTTACGTGCACATCTTCCCTCGGTAATATAAACGGAAAATCAGGAACATTTTTGTTAATTCTAATAAAAACACATTGATTTTTATAATTTGTATTGGAAACAACATTTTCATATATCTTTCCTTGGATCTAAATAATACGAAACCTCGCTCTATGATTTGAAGTTAAAATCCTCAAATATGGTTATGTAGTGACTTTTTTCACGTTTTTCATGTAGTTTGTTACTACGTAAATATATTCATTTTTACCAATATTTCGATTCTATTTCATGTAGTATCACGATATGTGATTTGGCCTTCAAATCTCAGAATTTCACATAATATTGCATTTTAAGCAAGTTTTCTTGCCTTTTGTTTCGTACGAAAAATCATCGAATTTAGCAATATTTTGACGTTTATCATCCCCTTTTCCTTTATGTGATTTAAACAAAATATCATCGAATTAGGCAATATTTTGCCGTTTTTCCACGTTTTTGTGAATTTTCAGTGTATGGGTATTAATTCATATATATACGATAAAAATTATGCAAACACATAATTGATTAGATAATAACCTTAAATACTTAATTTTCAATCATCTATTTGTTTCTCGTTAAAATACTGAGTAAGATATTGCAAAGGGGAGAAGTTCGATTTTTATTGCATATATCGACGTTTCAGCCGGATTAGAGCGGTTTTACGTGTACATCTTCCCTCGGTAATATAAACGGAAAATCAGGAACATTTTAGTTAATTCTAATGAAAACACATTGATTTTTATCATTTGTATTGGAAACAACATTGTCATATGTCTTTTCTTGGATCTAAATAATACGATACCTCTCTCCATGATTTGAAGTTAAAATCCTCAAATATGGTTAAATAGTGACTTTTTTCACGATTTTCTGCAGTTTGATACTACCTAAATTTATTCATTTTTACCAATATTTCGATTCTATTTCATGTAGTTTCACGATATGTGATTTGGCCATCAAATCTCAGAATTTCGCATAATATTGCATTTTAAGCAAGTTTTCTTGCATTTTGTTGCGTACGAAAAATCATCGAATTTAGCAATATTTTGACGTTTATCATCCCCTTTTCCTTAATGTGACTAAAACCAAATATCATCGAATTAGGCAATATTTTGCCGTTTTCTACTTTTTTGTGAATTTACAGTCTATGGGTATTAATTCATATATATTCGATAAAAATGATGCAAACACATAATTAATTAGACAATAACCTTAAATACTTCATTTTCAATCAACTATTTGTTTCTCGTTAAAATACTGAGTAAGATATTGAAAAGGGGAGAAGTTCTGTTTTTATTGCATATATCGACGTTTCAGCCGGATTAGAGCGGTTTTACGTGTACATCTTCCCTCGGTAATATAACAGGAAAATCAAGAACATTTTAGTTAATTCTAATGAAAACACATTGATTTGTATCATTTGTATTGGAAACAACATTGTCATATGTCTTTTCTTCGATCTAAATAATACGAAACCTCTCTCTATGATTTGAAGTTAAAATCCTCAAATGTGGTTAAATAGGGACTTTTTTCACGTTTTTCATGTAGTTTGATACTACGTAAATATATTCATTTTTACCAATATTTCGATTCTATTTAATGTAGTATCACGATATGTGATTTAGCCTTCAAATCTCAGAATTTCGCATAATATTGCATTTTAAGCAAGTTTTCTTGCCTTTTGTTTCGTACGAAAAATCATCGAATTTAGCAATATTTTGACGTTTACCATCCCCGTTTCCTTTATTTGATTTAAACAAAATATCATCGAATTAGGCAATATTTTGCTGTTTTTCCACGTTTTTGTGAATTTTCACTCTATGGGTATTATTTCATATATATTTCATATATATACGATAAAAATTATGCAAACACATAATTGATTAGATAATAACCTTAAATACTTCATTTTCAATCATCTATTTGTTTCTCGTAAAATACTGAGTAAGATATTGAAAAGGGGAGAAGTTCGGTTTTTATTGCATATATCGACGTTTCAGCCGGATTAGAGCGGTTTTACGTGCACATCTTCCCTCGGTAATATAAACGGAAAATCAGGAACATTTTTGTTAATTCTAATAAAAACACATTGATTTTTATAATTTGTATTGGAAACAACATTTTCATATATCTTTCCTTGGATCTAAATAATACGAAACCTCGCTCTATGATTTGAAGTTAAAATCCTCAAATATGGTTATGTAGTGACTTTTTTCACGTTTTTCATGTAGTTTGTTACTACGTAAATATATTAATTTTTACCAATATTTCGATTCTATTTCATGTAGTATCACGATATGTGATTTGGCCTTCAAATCTCAGAATTTCACATAATATTGCATTTTAAGCAAGTTTTCTTGCCTTTTGTTTCGTACGAAAAATCATCGAATTTAGCAATATTTTGACGTTTATCATCCCCTTTTCCTTTATGTGATTTAAACAAAATATCATCGAATTAGGCAATATTTTGCCGTTTTTCCACGTTTTTGTGAATTTTCAGTGTATGGGTATTAATTCATATATATACGATAAAAATTATGCAAACACATAATTGATTAGATAATAACCTTAAATACTTAATTTTCAATCATCTATTTGTTTCTCGTTAAAATACTGAGTAAGATATTGCAAAGGGGAGAAGTTCGATTTTTATTGCATATATCGACGTTTCAGCCGGATTAGAGCGGTTTTACGTGTACATCTTCCCTCGGTAATATAAACGGAAAATCAGGAACATTTTAGTTAATTCTAATGAAAACACATTGATTTTTATCATTTGTATTGGAAACAACATTGTCATATGTCTTTTCTTGGATCTAAATAATACGATACCTCTCTCCATGATTTGAAGTTAAAATCCTCAAATATGGTTAAATAGTGACTTTTTTCACGATTTTCTGCAGTTTGATACTACCTAAATTTATTCATTTTTACCAATATTTCGATTCTATTTCATGTAGTTTCACGATATGTGATTTGGCCATCAAATCTCAGAATTTCGCATAATATTGCATTTTAAGCAAGTTTTCTTGCATTTTGTTGCGTACGAAAAATCATCGAATTTAGCAATATTTTGACGTTTATCATCCCCTTTTCCTTAATGTGACTAAAACCAAATATCATCGAATTAGGCAATATTTTGCCGTTTTCTACTTTTTTGTGAATTTACAGTCTATGGGTATTAATTCATATATATTCGATAAAAATGATGCAAACACATAATTGATTAGACAATAACCTTAAATACTTCATTTTCAATCAACTATTTGTTTCTCGTTAAAATACTGAGTAAGATATTGAAAAGGGGAGAAGTTCTGTTTTTATTGCATATATCGACGTTTCAGCCGGATTAGAGCGGTTTTACGTGTACATCTTCCCTCGGTAATATAACAGGAAAATCAAGAACATTTTAGTTAATTCTAATGAAAACACATTGATTTGTATCATTTGTATTGGAAACAACATTGTCATATGTCTTTTCTTCGATCTAAATAATACGAAACCTCTCTATGATTTGAAGTTAAAATCCTCAAATGTGGTTAAATAGGGACTTTTTTCACGTTTTTCATGTAGTTTGATACTACGTAAATATATTCATTTTTACCAATATTTCGATTCTATTTAATGTAGTATCACGATATGTGATTTAGCCTTCAAATCTCAGAATTTCGCATAATATTGCATTTTAAGCAAGTTTTCTTGCCTTTTGTTTCGTACGAAAAATCATCGAATTTAGCAATATTTTGACGTTTACCATCCCCTTTTCCTTTATTTGATTTAAACAAAATATCATCGAATTAGGCAATATTTTGCTGTTTTTCCACGTTTTTGTGAATTTTCACTCTATGGGTATTATTTCATATATATACGATAAAAATTATGCAAACACATAATTGATTAGATAATAACCTTAAATACTTCATTTTCAATCATCTATTTGTTTCTCGTAAAATACTGAGTAAGATATTGAAAAGGGGAGAAGTTCGGTTTTTATTGCATATATCGACGTTTCAGCCGGATTAGAGCGGTTTTACGTGCACATCTTCCCTCGGTAATATAAACGGAAAATCAGGAACATTTTTGTTAATTCTAATAAAAACACATTGATTTTTATAATTTGTATTGGAAACAACATTTTCATATATCTTTCCTTGGATCTAAATAATACGAAACCTCGCTCTATGATTTGAAGTTAAAATCCTCAAATATGGTTATGTAGTGACTTTTTTCACGTTTTTCATGTAGTTTGTTACTACGTAAATATATTAATTTTTACCAATATTTCGATTCTATTTCATGTAGTATCACGATATGTGATTTGGCCTTCAAATCTCAGAATTTCACATAATATTGCATTTTAAGCAAGTTTTCTTGCCTTTTGTTTCGTACGAAAAATCATCGAATTTAGCAATATTTTGACGTTTATCATCCCCTTTTCCTTTATGTGATTTAAACAAAATATCATCGAATTAGGCAATATTTTGCCGTTTTTCCACGTTTTTGTGAATTTTCAGTGTATGGGTATTAATTCATATATATACGATAAAAATTATGCAAACACATAATTGATTAGATAATAACCTTAAATACTTAATTTTCAATCATCTATTTGTTTCTCGTTAAAATACTGAGTAAGATATTGCAAAGGGGAGAAGTTCGATTTTTATTGCATATATCGACGTTTCAGCCGGATTAGAGCGGTTTTACGTGTACATCTTCCCTCGGTAATATAAACGGAAAATCAGGAACATTTTAGTTAATTCTAATGAAAACACATTGATTTTTATCATTTGTATTGGAAACAACATTGTCATATGTCTTTTCTTGGATCTAAATAATACGATACCTCTCTCCATGATTTGAAGTTAAAATCCTCAAATATGGTTAAATAGTGACTTTTTTCACGATTTTCTGCAGTTTGATACTACCTAAATTTATTCATTTTTACCAATATTTCGATTCTATTTCATGTAGTTTCACGATATGTGATTTGGCCATCAAATCTCAGAATTTCGCATAATATTGCATTTTAAGCAAGTTTTCTTGCATTTTGTTGCGTACGAAAAATCATCGAATTTAGCAATATTTTGACGTTTATCATCCCCTTTTCCTTAATGTGACTAAAACCAAATATCATCGAATTAGGCAATATTTTGCCGTTTTCTACTTTTTTGTGAATTTACAGTCTATGGGTATTAATTCATATATATTCGATAAAAATGATGCAAACACATAATTGATTAGACAATAACCTTAAATACTTCATTTTCAATCAACTATTTGTTTCTCGTTAAAATACTGAGTAAGATATTGAAAAGGGGAGAAGTTCTGTTTTTATTGCATATATCGACGTTTCAGCCGGATTAGAGCGGTTTTACGTGTACATCTTCCCTCGGTAATATAACAGGAAAATCAAGAACATTTTAGTTAATTCTAATGAAAACACATTGATTTGTATCATTTGTATTGGAAACAACATTGTCATATGTCTTTTCTTCGATCTAAATAATACGAAACCTCTCTCTATGATTTGAAGTTAAAATCCTCAAATGTGGTTAAATAGGGACTTTTTTCACGTTTTTCATGTAGTTTGATACTACGTAAATATATTCATTTTTACCAATATTTCGATTCTATTTAATGTAGTATCACGATATGTGATTTAGCCTTCAAATCTCAGAATTTCGCATAATATTGCATTTTAAGCAAGTTTTCTTGCCTTTTGTTTCGTACGAAAAATCATCGAATTTAGCAATATTTTGACGTTTACCATCCCCTTTTCCTTTATTTGATTTAAACAAAATATCATCGAATTAGGCAATATTTTGCTGTTTTTCCACGTTTTTGTGAATTTTCACTCTATGGGTATTATTTCATATATATACGATAAAAATTATGCAAACACATAATTGATTAGATAATAACCTTAAATACTTCATTTTCAATCATCTATTTGTTTCTCGTAAAATACTGAGTAAGATATTGAAAAGGGGAGAAGTTCGGTTTTTATTGCATATATCGACGTTTCAGCCGGATTAGAGCGGTTTTACGTGCACATCTTCCCTCGGTAATATAAACGGAAAATCAGGAACATTTTTGTTAATTCTAATAAAAACACATTGATTTTTATAATTTGTATTGGAAACAACATTGTCATATATCTTTTCTTGGATCTAAATAATACGAAACCTCGCTCTATGATTTGAAGTTAAAATCCTCAAATATGGTTATGTAGTGACTTTTTTCACGTTTTTCATGTAGTTTGTTACTACGTAAATATATTCATTTTTACCAATATTTCGATTCTATTTCATGTAGTATCACGATATGTGATTTGGCCTTCAAATCTCAGAATTTCGCATAATATTGCATTTTCAGCAAGTTTACTTGCATTTTGTTTCGTACGAAAAATCATCGAATTTAGCAATATTTTGACGTTTATCATCCCCTTTTCCTTTATGTGACTTAAACAAAATATCATCGAATTAGGCAATATTTTGCCGTTTTATACGTTTTTGTGGATATGCAGTCTATGGGTATTAATTCATATATATACGATAAAAATGATGCAAACACAAAATTGATTAGATAATAACCTTAAATACTTCATTTTCAATCAACTATTTGTTTCTCGTTAAAATACTGAGTAAGATATTGAAAAGAGGGAGAAGTTCTGTTTTTATTGCATATATCGACGTTTCAGCCGGAATAGAGCGATTTTCGTGTACATCTTCCATCGGTAATATTAACGGAAAATCAGGAACATTTTAGTTAATACTAATGAAAACACATGTATTTTTATCATTTGTATTGGTAACAACACTGTCATATGTCTTTTCTTGGATCTAAATAATACGAAACCTCGCTCTATGATTTGAAGTTAAAATCCTCATATATGGTTAAATATTGACTTTTTTCACGTTTTTCATGTAGTTTGATATAACGTAAATATATTTATTTTTACCAATATTTCGATACTATTTCATGTAGTATCACGATATGTGATTTGGCCTTCAAATCTCAGAATTTCGCATAATATTGCATTTTAAGCAAGTTTTCTTGCCTTTTGTTTCGTACGAAAAATCATCGAATTTAGCAATATTTTGACGTTTATCATCCCCTTTTCCTTTATGTGACTTAAACAAAATATCATCGAATTAGGCAATATTTTGCCGTTTTCCACGTTTTTGTGAATTTTCAGACTATGGGTATTAATTCATATATATACGATAAAAATGATGCAAACACATAATTGATTAGATAATAACCTTAAATACTTCATTTTCAATCATATATTTGTTTCTCGTTAAAATACTGAGTAAGATAATGAAAAGGGGAGAAGTTCGGTTTTTATTGCATATATCGACGTTTCAGCCGGATTAGAGCGGTTTTACGTGTACATCTTCCCTCGGTAATATAAACGGAAAATAAGGAACATTTTAGTTAATTCTAATGAAAACACATTGATTTTTATAATTTGTATTCGAAACAACATTGTCATATGTCTTTTCTTGGATCTAAATAATACGAAACCTCGCTCTATGATTTCAAGTTAAAATCCTCAAATATGGTTAAATAGTGACTTTTTTCACGTTTTTCATGTACTTTGATACTACGTAAATATATTCATTTTTACCAATATTTCGATTCTATTTCATGTAGTATCACAATATGTGATTTGGCCTTCAAATCTCAGAATTTCGCATAATATTGCATTTTAAGCAAGTTTTCTTGCCTTTTGTTTCGTCCGAAAAATCATCGAATTTAGCAATATTTTGACGTTTACCATCCCCTTTTCCTTTATTTGATTTAAACAAAATATCATCGAATTAGGCAATATTTTGCTGTTTTTCCACGTTTTTGTGAATTTTCACTCTATGGGTATTATTTCATATATATACGATAAAAATTATGCAAACACATAATTGATTAGATAATAACCTTAAATACTTCATTTTCAATCATCTATTTGTTTCTCGTAAAATACTGAGTAAGATATTGAAAAGGGGAGAAGTTCGGTTTTTATTGCATATATCGACGTTTCAGCCGGATTAGAGCGGTTTTACGTGCACATCTTCCCTCGGTAATATAAACGGAATATCAGGAACATTTTTGTTAATTCTAATAAAAACACATTGATTTTTATAATTTGTATTGGAAACAACATTTTCATATATCTTTTCTTGGATCTAAATAATACGAAACCTCGCTCTATGATTTGAAGTTAAAATCCTCAAATATGGTTATGTAGTGACTTTTTTCACGTTTTTCATGTAGTTTGTTACTACGTAAATATATTCATTTTTACCAATATTTCGATTCTATTTCATGTAGTATCACGATATGTGATTTGGCCTTCAAATCTCAGAATTTCGCATAATATTGCATTTTAAGCAAGTTTTCTTGCCTTTTGTTTCGTACGAAAAATCATCGAATTTAGCAATATTTTGACGTTTATCATCCCCTTTTCCTTTATGTGATTTAAACAAAATATCATCGAATTAGGCAATATTTTGCCGTTTTTCCACGTTTTTGTGAATTTTCAGTGTATGGGTATTAATTCATATATATACGATAAAAATTATGCAAACACATAATTGATTAGATAATAACCTTAAATACTTAATTTTCAATCATCTATTTGTTTCTCGTTAAAATACTGAGTAAGATATTGCAAAGGGGAGAAGTTCGATTTTTATTGCATATATCGACGTTTCAGCCGGATTAGAGCGGTTTTACGTGTACATCTTCCCTCGGTAATATAAACGGAAAATCAGGAACATTTTAGTTAATTCTAATGAAAACACATTGATTTTTATCATTTGTATTGGAAACAACATTGTCATATGTCTTTTCTTGGATCTAAATAATACGATACCTCTCTCCATGATTTGAAGTTAAAATCCTCAAATATGGTTAAATAGTGACTTTTTTCACGTTTTTCTGTAGTTTGATACTACGTAAATTTATTCATTTTTACCAATATTTCGATTCTATTTCATGTAGTTTCACGATATGTGATTTGGCCATCAAATCTCAGAATTTCGCATAATATTGCATTTTAAGCAAGTTTTCTTGCATTTTGTTTCGTACGAAAAATCATCGAATTTAGCAATATTTTGACGTTTATCATCCCCTTTTCCTTAATGTGACTAAAACCAAATATCATCGAATTAGGCAATATTTTGCCGTTTTCTACTTTTTTGTGAATTTACAGTCTATGGGTATTAATTCATATATATTCGATAAAAATGATGCAAACACATAATTGATTAGACAATAACCTTAAATACTTCATTTTCAATCAACTATTTGTTTCTCGTTAAAATACTGAGTAAGATATTGAAAAGGGGAGAAGTTCTGTTTTTATTGCATATATCGACGTTTCAGCCGGATTAGAGCGGTTTTACGTGTACATCTTCCCTCGGTAATATAACAGGAAAATCAAGAACATTTTAGTTAATTCTAATGAAAACACATTGATTTGTATCATTTGTATTGGAAACAACGTTGTCATATGTCTTTTCTTCGATCTAAATAATACGAAACCTCTCTCTATGATTTGAAGTTAAAATCCTCAAATGTGGTTAAATAGGGACTTTTTTCACGTTTTTCATGTAGTTTGATACTACGTAAATATATTCATTTTCACCAATATTTCGATTCTATTTAATGTAGTATCACGATATGTGATTTAGCCTTCAAATCTCAGAATTTCGCATAATATTGCATTTTAAGCAAGTTTTCTTGCCTTTTGTTTCGTACGAAAAATCATCGAATTTAGCAATATTTTGACGTTTACCATCCCCGTTTCCTTTATTTGATTTAAACAAAATATCATCGAATTAGGCAATATTTTGCTGTTTTTCCACGTTTTTGTGAATTTTCACTCTATGGGTATTATTTCATATATATACGATAAAAATTATGCAAACACATAATTGATTAGATAATAACCTTAAATACTTCATTTTCAATCATCTATTTGTTTCTCGTAAAATACTGAGTAAGATATTGAAAAGGGGAGAAGTTCGGTTTTTATTGCATATATCGACGTTTCAGCCGGATTAGAGCGGTTTTACGTGCACATCTTCCCTCGGTAATATAAACGGAAAATCAGGAACATTTTTGTTAATTCTAATAAAAACACATTGATTTTTATAATTTGTATTGGAAACAACATTTTCATATATCTTTCCTTGGATCTAAATAATACGAAACCTCGCTCTATGATTTGAAGTTAAAATCCTCAAATATGGTTATGTAGTGACTTTTTTCACGTTTTTCATGTAGTTTGTTACTACGTAAATATATTCATTTTTACCAATATTTCGATTCTATTTCATGTAGTATCACGATATGTGATTTGGCCTTCAAATCTCAGAATTTCACATAATATTGCATTTTAAGCAAGTTTTCTTGCCTTTTGTTTCGTACGAAAAATCATCGAATTTAGCAATATTTTGACGTTTATCATCCCCTTTTCCTTTATGTGATTTAAACAAAATATCATCGAATTAGGCAATATTTTGCCGTTTTTCCACGTTTTTGTGAATTTTCAGTGTATGGGTATTAATTCATATATATACGATAAAAATTATGCAAACACATAATTGATTAGATAATAACCTTAAATACTTAATTTTCAATCATCTATTTGTTTCTCGTTAAAATACTGAGTAAGATATTGCAAAGGGGAGAAGTTCGATTTTTATTGCATATATCGACGTTTCAGCCGGATTAGAGCGGTTTTACGTGTACATCTTCCCTCGGTAATATAAACGGAAAATCAGGAACATTTTAGTTAATTCTAATGAAAACACATTGATTTTTATCATTTGTATTGGAAACAACATTGTCATATGTCTTTTCTTGGATCTAAATAATACGATACCTCTCTCCATGATTTGAAGTTAAAATCCTCAAATATGGTTAAATAGTGACTTTTTTCACGATTTTCTGCAGTTTGATACTACCTAAATTTATTCATTTTTACCAATATTTCGATTCTATTTCATGTAGTTTCACGATATGTGATTTGGCCATCAAATCTCAGAATTTCGCATAATATTGCATTTTAAGCAAGTTTTCTTGCATTTTGTTGCGTACGAAAAATCATCGAATTTAGCAATATTTTGACGTTTATCATCCCCTTTTCCTTTATGTGACTAAAACCAAATATCATCGAATTAGGCAATATTTTGCCGTTTTCCACGTTTTTGTGAATTTTCAGACTATGGGTATTAATTCATATATATACGATAAAAATGATGCAAACACATAATTGATTAGATAATAACCTTAAATACTTCATTTTCAATCATATATTTGTTTCTCGTTAAAATACTGAGTAAGATAATGAAAAGGGGAGAAGTTCGGTTTTTATTGCATATATCGACGTTTCAGCCGGATTAGAGCGGTTTTACGTGTACATCTTCCCTCGGTAATATAAACGGAAAATAAGGAACATTTTAGTTAATTCTAATGAAAACACATTGATTTGTATCATTTGTATTGGAAACAACATTGTCATATGTCTTTTCTTGGATCTAAATAATACGAAACCTCGCTCTATGATTTGAAGTTAAAATCCTCATATATGGTTAAATAGTGACTTTTTTCACGTTTTTCATGTACTTTGATACTACGTAAATATATTCATTTTTACCAATATTTCGATTCTATTTCATGTAGTATCACAATATGTGATTTGGCCTTCAAATCTCAGAATTTCGCATAATATTGCATTTTAAACAAGTTTTCTTGCCTTTTGTTTCGTCCGAAAAATCATCGAATTTAGCAATATTTTGACGTTTACCATCCCCTTTTCCTTTATTTGATTTAAACAAAATATCATCGAATTAGGCAATATTTTGCTGTTTTTCCACGTTTTTGTGAATTTTCACTCTATGGGTATTATTTCATATATATACGATAAAAATTATGCAAACACATAATTGATTAGATAATAACCTTAAATACTTCATTTTCAATCATCTATTTGTTTCTCGTAAAATACTGAGTAAGATATTGAAAAGGGGAGAAGTTCGGTTTTTATTGCATATATCGACGTTTCAGCCGGATTAGAGCGGTTTTACGTGCACATCTTCCCTCGGTAATATAAACGGAAAATCAGGAACATTTTTGTTAATTCTAATAAAAACACATTGATTTTTATAATTTGTATTGGAAACAACATTTTCATATATCTTTTCTTGGATCTAAATAATACGAAACCTCGCTCTATGATTTGAAGTTAAAATCCTCAAATATGGTTATGTAGTGACTTTTTTCACGTTTTTCATGTAGTTTGTTACTACGTAAATATATTCATTTTTACCAATATTTCGATTCTATTTCATGTAGTATCACGATATGTGATTTGGCCTTCAAATCTCAGAATTTCGCATAATATTGCATTTTAAGCAAGTTTTCTTGCCTTTTGTTTCGTACGAAAAATCATCGAATTTAGCAATATTTTGACGTTTATCATCCCCTTTTCCTTTATGTGATTTAAACAAAATATCATCGAATTAGGCAATATTTTGCCGTTTTTCCACGTTTTTGTGAATTTTCAGTGTATGGGTATTAATTCATATATATACGATAAAAATTATGCAAACACATAATTGATTAGATAATAACCTTAAATACTTAATTTTCAATCATCTATTTGTTTCTCGTTAAAATACTGAGTAAGATATTGCAAAGGGGAGAAGTTCGATTTTTATTGCATATATCGACGTTTCAGCCGGATTAGAGCGGTTTTACGTGTACATCTTCCCTCGGTAATATAAACGGAAAATCAGGAACATTTTAGTTAATTCTAATGAAAACACATTGATTTTTATCATTTGTATTGGAAACAATATTGTCATATGTCTTTTCTTGGATCTAAATAATACGATACCTCTCTCCATGAATTGAAGTTAAAATCCTCAAATATGGTTAAATAGTGACTTTTTTCACGTTTTTCTGCAGTTTGATACTACCTAAATTTATTCATTTTTACCAATATTTCGATTCTATTTCATGTAGTGTCACGATATGTGATTTGGCCATCAAATCTCAGAATTTCGCATAATATTGCATTTTAAGCAAGTTTTCTTGCATTTTGTTTCGTACGAAAAATCATCGAATTTAGCAATATTTTGACGTTTATCATCCCCTTTTCCTTAATGTGACTAAAACCAAATATCATCGAATTAGGCAATATTTTGCCGTTTTCTACTTTTTTGTGAATTTACAGTCTATGGGTATTAATTCATATATATTCGATAAAAATGATGCAAACACATAATTGATTAGACAATAACCTTAAATACTTCATTTTCAATCAACTATTTGTTTCTCGTTAAAATACTGAGTAAGATATTGAAAAGGGGAGAAGTTCTGTTTTTATTGCATATATCGACGTTTCAGCCGGATTAGAGCGGTTTTACGTGTACATCTTCCCTCGGTAATATAACAGGAAAATCAAGAACATTTTAGTTAATTCTAATGAAAACACATTGATTTGTATCATTTGTATTGGAAACAACATTGTCATATGTCTTTTCTTCGATCTAAATAATACGAAACCTCTCTCTATGATTTGAAGTTAAAATCCTCAAATGTGGTTAAATAGGGACTTTTTCACGTTTTTCATGTAGTTTGATACTACGTAAATATATTCATTTTTACCAATATTTCGATTCTATTTAATGTAGTATCACGATATGTGATTTAGCCTTCAAATCTCAGAATTTCGCATAATATTGCATTTTAAGCAAGTTTTCTTGCCTTTTGTTTCGTACGAAAAATCATCGAATTTAGCAATATTTTGACGTTTACCATCCCCTTTTCCTTTATTTGATTTAAACAAAATATCATCGAATTAGGCAATATTTTGCTGTTTTTCCACGTTTTTGTGAATTTTCACTCTATGGGTATTATTTCATATATATACGATAAAAATTATGCAAACACATAATTGATTAGATAATAACCTTAAATACTTCATTTTCAATCATCTATTTGTTTCTCGTAAAATACTGAGTAAGATATTGAAAAGGGGAGAAGTTCGGTTTTTATTGCATATATCGACGTTTCAGCCGGATTAGAGCGGTTTTACGTGCACATCTTCCCTCGGTAATATAAACGGAAAATCAGGAACATTTTTGTTAATTCTAATAAAAACACATTGATTTTTATAATTTGTATTGGAAACAACATTGTCATATATCTTTTCTTGGATCTAAATAATACGAAACCTCGCTCTATGATTTGAAGTTAAAATCCTCAAATATGGTTATGTAGTGACTTTTTTCACGTTTTTCATGTAGTTTGTTACTACGTAAATATATTCATTTTTACCAATATTTCGATTCTATTTCATGTAGTATCACGATATGTGATTTGGCCTTCAAATCTCAGAATTTCGCATAATATTGCATTTTCAGCAAGTTTACTTGCATTTTGTTTCGTACGAAAAATCATCGAATTTAGCAATATTTTGACGTTTATCATCCCCTTTTCCTTTTTGTGACTTAAACAAAATATCATCGAATTAGGCAATATTTTGCCGTTTTATACGTTTTTGTGAATATACAGTCTATGGGTATTAATTCATATATATACGATAAAAATTATGCAAACACATAATTGATTAGATAATAACCTTAAATACTTCATTTTCAATCAACTATTTGTTTCTCGTTAAAATACTGAGTAAGATATTGAAAAGAGGGAGAAGTTCTGTTTTTATTGCATATATCGACGTTTCAGCCGGAATAGAGCGATTTTCGTGTACATCTTCCATCGGTAATATTAACGGAAAATCAGGAACATTTTAGTTAATACTAATGAAAACACATGTATTTTTATCATTTGTATTGGTAACAACACTGTCATATGTCTTTTCTTGGATCTAAATAATACGAAACCTCGCTCTATGATTTGAAGTTAAAATCCTCATATATGGTTAAATATTGACTTTTTTCACGTTTTTCATGTAGTTTGATATAACGTAAATATATTTATTTTTACCAATATTTCGATACTATTTCATGTAGTATCACGATATGTGATTTGGCCTTCAAATCTCAGAATTTCGCATAATATTGCATTTTAAGCAAGTTTTCTTGCCTTTTGTTTCGTACGAAAAATCATCGAATTTAGCAATATTTTGACGTTTATCATCCCCTTTTCCTTTATGTGACTTAAACAAAATATCATCGAATTAGGCAATATTTTGCCGTTTTCCACGTTTTTGTGAATTTTCAGACTATGGGTATTAATTCATATATATACGATAAAAATGATGCAAACACATAATTGATTAGATAATAACCTTAAATACTTCATTTTCAATCATATATTTGTTTCTCGTTAAAATACTGAGTAAGATAATGAAAAGGGGAGAAGTTCGGTTTTTATTGCATATATCGACGTTTCAGCCGGATTAGAGCGGTTTTACGTGTACATCTTCCCTCGGTAATATAAACGGAAAATAAGGAACATTTTAGTTAATTCTAATGAAAACACATTGATTTTTATAATTTGTATTCGAAACAACATTGTCATATGTCTTTTCTTGGATCTAAATAATACGAAACCTCGCTCTATGATTTGAAGTTAAAATCCTCAAATATGGTTAAATAGTGACTTTTTTCACGTTTTTCATGTACTTTGATACTACGTAAATATATTCATTTTTACCAATATTTCGATTCTATTTCATGTAGTATCACAATATGTGATTTGGCCTTCAAATCTCAGAATTTCGCATAATATTGCATTTTAAGCAAGTTTTCTTGCCTTTTGTTTCGTACGAAAAATCATCGAATTTAGCAATATTTTGACGTTTACCATCCCCTTTTCCTTTATTTGATTTAAACAAAATATCATCGAATTAGGCAATATTTTGCTGTTTTTCCACGTTTTTGTGAATTTTCACTCTATGGGTATTATTTCATATATATACGATAAAAATTATGCAAACACATAATTGATTAGATAATAACCTTAAATACTTCATTTTCAATCATCTATTTGTTTCTCGTTAAAATACTGAGTAAGATATTGAAAAGAGGGAGAAGTTCTGTTTTTATTGCATATATCGACGTTTCAGCCGGAATAGAGCGATTTTCGTGTACATCTTCCATCGGTAATATTAACGGAAAATCAGGAACATTTTAGTTAATACTAATGAAAACACATGTATTTTTATCATTTGTATTGGTAACAACACTGTCATATGTCTTTTCTTGGATCTAAATAATACGAAACCTCGCTCTATGATTTGAAGTTAAAATCCTCATATATGGTTAAATATTGACTTTTTTCACGTTTTTCATGTAGTTTGATATAACGTAAATATATTTATTTTTACCAATATTTCGATACTATTTCATGTAGTATCACGATATGTGATTTGGCCTTCAAATCTCAGAATTTCGCATAATATTGCATTTTAAGCAAGTTTTCTTGCCTTTTGTTTCGTACGAAAAATCATCGAATTTAGCAATATTTTGACGTTTATCATCCCCTTTTCCTTTATGTGACTTAAACAAAATATCATCGAATTAGGCAATATTTTGCCGTTTTCCACGTTTTTGTGAATTTTCAGACTATGGGTATTAATTCATATATATACGATAAAAATGATGCAAACACATAATTGATTAGATAATAACCTTAAATACTTCATTTTCAATCATATATTTGTTTCTCGTTAAAATACTGAGTAAGATAATGAAAAGGGGAGAAGTTCGGTTTTTATTGCATATATCGACGTTTCAGCCGGATTAGAGCGGTTTTACGTGTACATCTTCCCTCGGTAATATAAACGGAAAATAAGGAACATTTTAGTTAATTCTAATGAAAACACATTGATTTTTATAATTTGTATTCGAAACAACATTGTCATATGTCTTTTCTTGGATCTAAATAATACGAAACCTCGCTCTATGATTTGAAGTTAAAATCCTCAAATATGGTTAAATAGTGACTTTTTTCACGTTTTTCATGTACTTTGATACTACGTAAATATATTCATTTTTACCAATATTTCGATTCTATTTCATGTAGTATCACAATATGTGATTTGGCCTTCAAATCTCAGAATTTCGCATAATATTGCATTTTAAGCAAGTTTTCTTGCCTTTTGTTTCGTACGAAAAATCATCGAATTTAGCAATATTTTGACGTTTACCATCCCCTTTTCCTTTATTTGATTTAAACAAAATATCATCGAATTAGGCAATATTTTGCTGTTTTTCCACGTTTTTGTGAATTTTCACTCTATGGGTATTATTTCATATATATACGATAAAAATTATGCAAACACATAATTGATTAGATAATAACCTTAAATACTTCATTTTCAATCATCTATTTGTTTCTCGTAAAATACTGAGTAAGATATTGCAAAGGGGAGAAGTTCGGTTTTTATTGCATATATCGACGTTTCAGCCGGATTAGAGCGGTTTTACGTGCACATCTTCCCTCGGTAATATAAACGGAAAATCAGGAACATTTTTGTTAATTCTAATAAAAACACATTGATTTTTATAATTTGTATTGGAAACAACATTGTCATATATCTTTTCTTGGATCTAAATAATACGAAACCTCGCTCTATGATTTGAAGTTAAAATCCTCAAATATGGTTATGTAGTGACTTTTTTCACGTTTTTCATGTAGTTTGTTACTACGTAAATATATTCATTTTTACCAATATTTCGATTCTATTTCATGTAGTATCACGATATGTGATTTGGCCTTAAAATCTCAGAATTTCGCATAATATTGCATTTTCAGCAAGTTTACTTGCATTTTGTTTCGTACGAAAAATCATCGAATTTAGCAATATTTTGACGTTTATCATCCCCTTTTCCTTTTTGTGACTTAAACAAAATATCATCGAATTAGGCAATATTTTGCCGTTTTATACGTTTTTGTGAATATACAGTCTATGGGTATTAATTCATATATATACGATAAAAATTATGCAAACACATAATTGATTAGATAATAACCTTAAATACTTCATTTTCAATCAACTATTTGTTTCTCGTTAAAATACTGAGTAAGATATTGAAAAGAGGGAGAAGTTCTGTTTTTATTGCATATATCGACGTTTCAGCCGGAATAGAGCGATTTTCGTGTACATCTTCCATCGGTAATATTAACGGAAAATCAGGAACATTTTAGTTAATACTAATGAAAACACATGTATTTTTATCATTTGTATTGGTAACAACACTGTCATATGTCTTTTCTTGGATCTAAATAATACGAAACCTCGCTCTATGATTTGAAGTTAAAATCCTCATATATGGTTAAATATTGACTTTTTACACGTTTTTCATGTAGTTTGATATAACGTAAATATATTTATTTTTACCAATATTTCGATACTATTTCATGTAGTATCACGATATGTGATTTGGCCTTCAAATCTCAGAATTTCGCATAATATTGCATTTTAAGCAAGTTTTCTTGCCTTTTGTTTCGTACGAAAAATCATCGAATTTAGCAATATTTTGACGTTTATCATCCCCTTTTCCTTTATGTGACTTAAACAAAATATCATCGAATTAGGCAATATTTTGCCGTTTTCCACGTTTTTGTGAATTTTCAGACTATGGGTATTAATTCATATATATACGATAAAAATGATGCAAACACATAATTGATTAGATAATAACCTTAAATACTTCATTTTCAATCATATATTTGTTTCTCGTTAAAATACTGAGTAAGATAATGAAAAGGGGAGAAGTTCGGTTTTTATTGCATATATCGACGTTTCAGCCGGATTAGAGCGGTTTTACGTGTACATCTTCCCTCGGTAATATAAACGGAAAATAAGGAACATTTTAGTTAATTCTAATGAAAACACATTGATTTTTATAATTTGTATTCGAAACAACATTGTCATATGTCTTTTCTTGGATCTAAATAATACGAAACCTCGCTCTATGATTTGAAGTTAAAATCCTCAAATATGGTTAAATAGTGACTTTTTTCACGTTTTTCATGTACTTTGATACTACGTAAATATATTCATTTTTACCAATATTTCGATTCTATTTCATGTAGTATCACAATATGTGATTTGGCCTTCAAATCTCAGAATTTCGCATAATATTGCATTTTAAGCAAGTTTTCTTGCCTTTTGTTTCGTCCGAAAAATCATCGAATTTAGCAATATTTTGACGTTTACCATAACCTTTTCCTTTATTTGATTTAAACAAAATATCATCGAATTAGGCAATATTTTGCTGTTTTTCCACGTTTTTGTGAATTTTCACTCTATGGGTATTATTTCATATATATACGATAAAAATTATGCAAACACATAATTGATTAGATAATAACCTTAAATACTTCATTTTCAATCATCTATTTGTTTCTCGTAAAATACTGAGTAAGATATTGAAAAGGGGAGAAGTTCGGTTTTTATTGCATATATCGACGTTTCAGCCGGATTAGAGCGGTTTTACGTGCACATCTTCCCTCGGTAATATAAACGGAAAATCAGGAACATTTTTGTTAATTCTAATAAAAACACATTGATTTTTATAATTTGTATTGGAAACAACATTTTCATATATCTTTTCTTGGATCTAAATAATACGAAACCTCGCTCTATGATTTGAAGTTAAAATCCTCAAATATGGTTATGTAGTGACTTTTTTCACGTTTTTCATGTAGTTTGTTACTACGTAAATATATTCATTTTTACCAATATTTCGATTCTATTTCATGTAGTATCACGATATGTGATTTGGCCTTCAAATCTCAGAATTTCGCATAATATTGCATTTTAAGCAAGTTTTCTTGCCTTTTGTTTCGTACGAAAAATCATCGAATTTAGCAATATTTTGACGTTTATCATCCCCTTTTCCTTTATGTGATTTAAACAAAATATCATCGAATTAGGCAATATTTTGCCGTTTTTCCACGTTTTTGTGAATTTTCAGTGTATGGGTATTAATTCATATATATACGATAAAAATTATGCAAACACATAATTGATTAGATAATAACCTTAAATACTTAATTTTCAATCATCTATTTGTTTCTCGTTAAAATACTGAGTAAGATATTGCAAAGGGGAGAAGTTCGATTTTTATTGCATATATCGACGTTTCAGCCGGATTAGAGCGGTTTTACGTGTACATCTTCCCTCGGTAATATAAACGGAAAATCAGGAACATTTTAGTTAATTCTAATGAAAACACTTTGATTTTTATCATTTGTATTGGAAACAACATTGTCATATGTCTTTTCTTGGATCTAAATAATACGATACCTCTCTCCATGATTTGAAGTTAAAATCCTCAAATATGGTTAAATAGTGACTTTTTTCACGTTTTTCTGTAGTTTGATACTACGTAAATTTATTCATTTTTACCAATATTTCGATTCTATTTCATGTAGTTTCACGATATGTGATTTGGCCATCAAATCTCAGAATTTCGCATAATATTGCATTTTAAGCAAGTTTTCTTGCATTTTGTTTCGTACGAAAAATCATCGAATTTAGCAATATTTTGACGTTTATCATCCCCTTTTCCTTAATGTGACTAAAACCAAATATCATCGAATTAGGCAATATTTTGCCGTTTTCTACTTTTTTGTGAATTTACAGTCTATGGGTATTAATTCATATATATTCGATAAAAATGATGCAAACACATAATTGATTAGACAATAACCTTAAATACTTCATTTTCAATCAACTATTTGTTTCTCGTTAAAATACTGAGTAAGATATTGAAAAGGGGAGAAGTTCTGTTTTTATTGCATATATCGACGTTTCAGCCGGATTAGAGCGGTTTTACGTGTACATCTTCCCTCGGTAATATAACAGGAAAATCAAGAACATTTTAGTTAATTCTAATGAAAACACATTGATTTGTATCATTTGTATTGGAAACAACATTGTCATATGTCTTTTCTTCGATCTAAATAATACGAAACCTCTCTCTATGATTTGAAGTTAAAATCCTCAAATGTGGTTAAATAGGGACTTTTTTCACGTTTTTCATGTAGTTTTATACTACGTAAATATATTCATTTTTACCAATATTTCGATTCTATTTAATGTAGTATCACGATATGTGATTTAGCCTTCAAATCTCAGAATTTCGCATAATATTGCATTTTAAGCAAGTTTTCTTGCCTTTTGTTTCGTACGAAAAATCATCGAATTTAGCAATATTTTGACGTTTACCATCCCCGTTTCCTTTATTTGATTTAAACAAAATATCATCGAATTAGGCAATATTTTGCTGTTTTTCCACGTTTTTGTGAATTTTCACTCTATGGGTATTATTTCATATATATACGATAAAAATTATGCAAACACATAATTGATTAGATAATAACCTTAAATACTTCATTTTCAATCATCTATTTGTTTCTCGTAAAATACTGAGTAAGATATTGAAAAGGGGAGAAGTTCGGTTTTTATTGCATATATCGACGTTTCAGCCGGATTAGAGCGGTTTTACGTGCACATCTTCCCTCGGTAATATAAACGGAAAATCAGGAACATTTTTGTTAATTCTAATAAAAACACATTGATTTTTATAATTTGTATTGGAAACAACATTGTCATATATCTTTTCTTGGATCTAAATAATACGAAACCTCGCTCTATGATTTGAAGTTAAAATCCTCAAATATGGTTATGTAGTGACTTTTTTCACGTTTTTCATGTAGTTTGTTACTACGTAAATATATTCATTTTTACCAATATTTCGATTCTATTTCATGTAGTATCACGATATGTGATTTGGCCTTCAAATCTCAGAATTTCGCATAATATTGCATTTGCAGTAAGTTTACTTGCATTTTGTTTCGTACGAAAAATCATCGAATTTAGCAATATTTTGACGTTTATCATCCCCTTTTCCTTTATGTGACTTAAACAAAATATCATCGAATTAGGCAATATTTTGCCGTTTTCTACGTTTTTGTGAATATACAGTCTATGGGTATTAATTCATATATATACGATAAAAATGATGCAAACACATAATTGATTAGATAATAACCTTAAATACTTCATTTTCAATCAAATATTTGTTTCTCGTTAAAATACTGAGTAAGATATTGAAAAGAGGGAGAAGTTCTGTTTTTATTGCATATATCGACGTTTCAGCCGGAATAGAGCGATTTTCGTGTACATCTTCCATCGGTAATATAAACGGAAAATCAGGAACATTTTAGTTAATACTAATGAAAACACATGTATTTTTATCATTTGTATTGGTAACAACACTGTCATATGTCTTTTCTTGGATCTAAATAATACGAAACCTCGCTCTATGATTTGAAGTTAAAATCCTCATATATGGTTATATATTGACTTTTTTCACGTTTTTCATGCAGTTTGATATAACGTAAATATATTTATTTTTACCAATATTTCGATACTATTTCATGTAGTATCACGATATGTGATTTGGCCTTCAAATCTCAGAATTTCGCATAATATTGCATTTTAAGCAAGTTTTCTTGCCTTTTGTTTCGTACGAAAAATCATCGAATTTAGCAATATTTTGACGTTTATCATCCCCTTTTCCTTTATGTGACTTAAACAAAATATCATCGAATTAGGCAATATTTTGCCGTTTTCCACGTTTTTGTGAATTTTCAGACTATGGGTATTAATTCATATATATACGATAAAAATGATGCAAACACATAATTGATTAGATAATAACCTTAAATACTTCATTTTCAATCATATATTTGTTTCTCGTTAAAATACTGAGTAAGATAATGAAAAGGGGAGAAGTTCGGTTTTTATTGCATATATCGACGTTTCAGCCGGATTAGAGCGGTTTTACGTGTACATCTTCCCTCGGTAATATAAACGGAAAATAAGGAACATTTTAGTTAATTCTAATGAAAACACATTGATTTTTATAATTTGTATTCGAAACAACGTTGTCATATGTCTTTTCTTGGATCTAAATAATACGAAACCTCGCTCTATGATTTGAAGTTAAAATCCTCAAATATGGTTAAATAGTGACTTTTTTCACGTTTTTCATGTACTTTGATACTACGTAAATATATTCATTTTTACCAATATTTCGATTCTATTTCATGTAGTATCACAATATGTGATTTGGCCTTCAAATCTCAGAATTTCGCATAATATTGCATTTTAAGCAAGTTTTCTTGCCTTTTGTTTCGTCCGAAAAATCATCGAATTTAGCAATATTTTGACGTTTACCATCCCCTTTTCCTTTATTTAATTTAAACAAAATATCATCGAATTAGGCAATATTTTGTTGTTTTTCCACGTTTTTGTGAATTTTCACTCTATGGGTATTATTTCATATATATACGATAAAAATTATGCAAACACATAATTGATTAGATAATAACCTTAAATACTTCATTTTCAATCATCTATTTGTTTCTCGTAAAATACTGAGTAAGATATTGAAAAGGGGAGAAGTTCGGTTTTTATTGCATATATCGACGTTTCAGCCGGATTAGAGCGGTTTTACGTGCACATCTTCCCTCGGTAATATAAACGGAAAATCAGGAACATTTATGTTAATTCTAATAAAAACACATTGATTTTTATAATTTGTATTGGAAACAACATTGTCATATATCTTTTCTTGGATCTAAATAATACGAAACCTCGCTCTATGATTTGAAGTTAAAATCCTCAAATATGGTTATGTAGTGACTTTTTTCACGTTTTTCATGTAGTTTGTTACTACGTAAATATATTCATTTTTACCAATATTTCGATTCTATTTCATGTAGTATCACGATATGTGATTTGGCCTTCAAATCTCAGAATTTCGCATAATATTGCATTTTAAGCAAGTTTTCTTGCCTTTTGTTTCGTACGAAAAATCATCGAATTTAGCAATATTTTGACGTTTATCATCCCCTTTTCCTTTATGTGATTTAAACAAAATATCATCGAATTAGGCAATATTTTGCCGTTTTTCCACGTTTTTGTGAATTTTCAGTGTATGGGTATTAATTCATATATATACGATAAAAATTATGCAAACACATAATTGATTAGATAATAACCTTAAATACTTAATTTTCAATCATCTATTTGTTTCTCGTTAAAATACTGAGTAAGATATTGCAAAGGGGAGAAGTTCGATTTTTATTGCATATATCGACGTTTCAGCCGGATTAGAGCGGTTTTACGTGTACATCTTCCCTCGGTAATATAAACGGAAAATCAGGAACATTTTAGTTAATTCTAATGAAAACACATTGATTTTTATCATTTGTATTGGAAAATACATTGTCATATGTCTTTTCTTGGATCTAAATAATACGATACCTCTCTCCATGATTTGAAGTTAAAATCCTCAAATATGGTTAAATAGTGACTTTTTTCACGTTTTTCTGTAGTTTGATACTACGTAAATTTATTCATTTTTACAAATATTTCGATTCTATTTCATGTAGTTTCACGATATGTGATTTGGCCATCAAATCTCAGAATTTCGCATAATATTGCATTTTAAGCAAGTTTTCTTGCATTTTGTTTCGTACGAAAAATCATCGAATTTAGCAATATTTTGACGTTTATCATCCCCTTTTCCTTAATGTGACTAAAACCAAATATCATCGAATTAGGCAATATTTTGCCGTTTTCTACTTTTTTGTGAATTTACAGTCTATGGGTATTAATTCATATATATTCGATAAAAATGATGCAAACACATAATTGATTAGACAATAACCTTAAATACTTCATTTTCAATCAACTATTTGTTTCTCGTTAAAATACTGAGTAAGATATTGAAAAGGGGAGAAGTTCTGTTTTTATTGCATATATCGACGTTTCAGCCGGATTAGAGCGGTTTTACGTGTACATCTTCCCTCGGTAATATAACAGGAAAATCAAGAACATTTTAGTTAATTCTAATGAAAACACATTGATTTGTATCATTTGTATTGGAAACAACATTGTCATATGTCTTTTCTTGGATCTAAATAATACGAAACCTCGCTCTATGATTTGAAGTTAAAATCCTCAAATATGGTTAAATAGTGACTTTTTTCACGTTTTTCATGTACTTTGATACTACGTAAATATATTCATTTTTACCAATATTTCGATACTATTTCATGTAGTATCACGATATGTGATTTGGCCTTCAAATCTCAGAATTTCGCATAATATTGCATTTTAAGCAAGTTTTCTTGCCTTTTGTTTCGTACGAAAAATCATCGAATTTAGCAATATTTTGACGTTTATCATCCCCTTTTCCTTTATGTGACTTAAACAAAATATCATCAAATTAGGGAATATTTGCCGTTTTCCACGTTTTTGTGAATTTTCAGTCTTTGGGTATTAATTCATATATATACGATAAAAATTATGCAAACACATAATTGATTAGATAATAACCTTAAATACTTCATTTTCAATCAACTATTTGTTTCTCGTTAAAATACTGAGTAAGATATTGAAAAGGGGAGAAGTTCTGTTTTTATTGCATATATCGACGTTTCAGCCGGAATAGAGCGATTTTCGTGTACTTCTTCCATCGGTAATATAAACGGAAAATCAGGAACATTTTAGTTAATACTAATGAAAACACATGTATTTTTATCATTTGTATTGGTAACAACACTGTCATATGTCTTTTCTTGGATCTAAATAATACGAAACCTCGCTCTATGATTTGAAGTCAAAATCCTCAAATATGGTTAAATAGTGACTTTTTTCACGTTTTTCATGTACTTTGATACTACGTAAATATATTCATTTTTACCAATATTTCGATACTATTTCATGTAGTATCACGATATGTGATTTGGCCTTCAAATCTCAGAATTTCGCATAATATTGCATTTTAAGCAAGTTTTCTTGCCTTTTGTTTCGTACGAAAAATCATCGAATATAGCAATATTTTGACGTTTTCCACGTTTTTGTGAATTTTCAGTCTATGGGTATTAATTCATATATATACGATAAAAATTATGCAAACACATAATTGATTAGATAATAACCTTAAATACTTCATTTTCAATCATCTATTTGTTTCTCGTTAAAATACTGAGTAAGATATTGAAAAGGGGAGAAGTTCTGTTTTTATTGCATATATCGACGTTTCAGCCGGAATAGAGCGATTTTCGTGTACTTCTTCCATCGGTAATATAAACGGAAAATCAGGAACATTTTAGTTAATGCTAATGAAAAAACATTGATTTTTATCATTTGTATTGGTAACAACACTGTCATATGTCTTTTCTTGGATCTAAATAATACGAAACCTCGCTCTATGATTTGAAGTTAAAATCCTCATATATGGTAAAATATTGACTTTTTTCACGTTTTTCATGTAGTTTGATATAACGTAAATATATTCATTTTTATCAATATTTCGATACTATTTCATGTAGTATCACGGTATGTGATTTGGCCTTCAAATCTCAGAATTTCGCATAATATTGCATTTTAAGAAAGTTTTCTTGCCTTTTGTTTCGTACGAAAAATCATCGAATATAGCAATATTTTGACGTTGATCATCCCCTTTTCCTTTATGTGACTTAAACAAAATATCATCGAATTAGGCAATATTTTGCCGTTTTCCACGTTTTTGTGAATTTTCAGTCTATGGGTATTAATTCATATATATACGATAAAAATGTTGCAAACCCATAAATGATTAGATAATAACCTTAAATACTTCATTTTCAATCATCTATTTGTTCCTCGTTAAAATACTGAGTAAGATATTGAAAAGGGGAGAAGTTCGGTTTTATTGCATATATCGACGTTTCAGCCGGATAAGAGCGGTTTTACGTGTACATCTTCCCTCGGTAATATAAACGGAAAATCAGGAACATTTTAGTTAATTCTAATAAAAACACATTGATTTTTATAATTTGTATTGGAAACAACATTGTCATATATCTTTTCTTGGATCTAAATAATACGAAACCTCGCTCTATGATTTGAAGTTAAAATCCTCAAATATGGTTATATTGTGACTTTTTTCACGTTTTTCATGTAGTTTGTTACTACGTAAATATATTCATTTTTACCAATATTTCGATTCTATTTCATGTAGTATCACGATATGTGATTTGGCCTTCAAATCTCAGAATTTCGCATAATATTGCATTTTCAGCAAGTTTTCTTGCATTTTGTTTCGTACGAAAAATCATCGAATTTAGCAATATTTTGACGTTTATCATCCCCTTTTCCTTTATGTGACTTAAACAAAATATCATCGAATTAGGCAATATTTTGCCGTTTTCTACGTTTTTGTGAATATACAGTCTATGGGTATTAATTCATATATACGATAAAAATGATGCAAACACATAATTGATTAGATAATAACCTTAAATACTTCATTTTCAATCAACTATTTGTTTCTCGTTAAAATACTGAGTAAGATATTGAAAAGAGGGAGAAGTTCTGTTTTTATTGCATATATCGACGTTTCAGCCGGAATAGAGCGATTTTCGTGTACATCTTCCATCGGTAATATAAACGGAAAATCAGGAACATTTTAGTTAATACTCATGAAAACACATGTATTTTTATCATTTGTATTGGTAACAACACTGTCATATGTCTTTTCTTGGATCTAAATAATACGAAACCTCGCTCTATGATTTGAAGTTAAAATCCTCATATATGGTTATATATTGACTTTTTTCACGTTTTTCATGTAGTTTGATATAACGTAAATATATTTATTTTTACCAATATTTCGATACTATTTCATGTAGTATCACGATATGTGATTTGGCCTTCAAATCTCAGAATTTCGCATAATATTGCATTTTAAGCAAGTTTTCTTGCCTTTTGTTTCGTACGAAAAATCATCGAATTTAGCAATATTTTGACGTTTACCATCCCCTTTTCTTTTTTTTGATTTAAACAAAATATCATCGAATTAGGCAATGTTTTGCTGTTTTTCCACGTTTTTGTGAATTTTCACTCTATGGGTATTATTTCATATATATACGATAAAAATTATGCAAACACATAATTGATTAGATAATAACCTTAAATACTTCATTTTCAATCATCTATTTGTTTCTCGTAAAATACTGAGTAAGACGGGGAGAAGGGGAGAAGTTCGGTTTTTATTGCATATATCGACGTTTCAGCCGGATTAGAGAGGTTTTACGTGTACATCTTCCCTCGGTAATATAAACGGAAAATCAGGAACATTTTAGTTAATTCTAATGAAAACACATTCATTTTTATCATTTGTATTGGAAACAACACTGTCATATGTCTTTTCTTGGATCTAAATAATACGAAACCTCTCTCTATGATTTTAAGTTAAAATCCTCAAATATGGTTAAATAGTGACTTTTTTCACGTTTTTCATGTAGTTTGATACTACGTAAATATATTGAGTTTTATCAATATTTCGATACTATTCCATGTAGTATCACGATGTGTGATTTGGCTTTCAAATCTCAGAATTTCGCATAATATTGCATTTTAAGCAAGTTTTCTTGCCTTTTGTTTCGTACGAAAAATCATCGAATATAGCAATATTTTGACGTTTATCGTCCCCTTTTCCTTTATGTGACTTAAATAAAATATCATCGAATTAGGCAATATTTTGCCGTTTTCCACGTTTTTGTGAATTTTCAGTCTATGGGTATTAATTCATATATATACGATAAAAATGATGCAAACACATAATTGATTAGATAATAACCTTAAATACTTCATTTTCAATAATTTATTTGTTTCTCGTTAAAATACTGAGTAAGATAATGAAAAGGGGAGAAGTTCGGTTTTTATTGCATATATCGACGTTTCAGCCGGATTAGAGCGGTTTTACGTGTACATCTTCCCTCGGTAATATAAACGGAAAATCAGGAACATTTTAGTTAATACTAATGAAAAAACATTGATTTTTATCATTTGTATTGGAAACAACATTGTCATATGTCTTTTCTTGGATCTAAATAATACGAAACCTCGCTCTATGATTTGAAGTTAAAATCCTCAAATATGGTTAAATAGTGACTTTTTTCACGTTTTTCATGTACTTTGATACTACGTAAATATATTCATTTTTACCAATATTTCGATACTATTTCATGTAGTATCACGATATGTGATTTGGCCTTCAAATCTCAGAATTTCGCATAATATTGCATTTTAAGCAAGTTTTCTTGCCTTTTGTTTCGTACGAAAAATCATCGAGTTTAGCAATATTTTGACGTTTATCATCCCCTTTTCCTTTATGTGACTTAAACAAAATAAAATCAAATTAGGCAATATTTGCCGTTTTCCACGTTTTTGTGAATTTTCAGTCTATGGGTATTAATTCATATATATACGATAAAAATTATGCAAACACATAATTGATTAGATAATAACCTTAAATACTTCATTTTCAATCAACTATTTGTTTCTCGTTAAAATACTGAGTAAGATATTGAAAAGGGGAGAAGTTCTGTTTTTATTGCATATATCGACGTTTCAGCCGGAATAGAGCGATTTTCGTGTACTTCTTCCATCGGTAATATAAACGGAAAATCAGGAACATTTTAGTTAATACTAATGAAAAAACATTGATTTTTATCATTTGTATTGGTAACAACACTGTCATATGTCTTTTCTTGGATCTAAATAATACGAAACCTCGCTCTATGATTTGAAGTTAAAATCCTCATATATGGTTAAATATTGACTTTTTTCACGTTTTTCATGTAGTTTGATATAACGTAAATATATTCATTTTTACCAATATTTCGATACTATTTCATGTAGTATCACGATATGTGATTTGGCCTTCAAATCTCAGAATTTCGCATAATATTGCATTTTAAGCAAGTTTTCTTGCCTTTTGTTTCGTACGAAAAATCATCGAATTTAGCAATATTTTGACGTTTATCATCCCCTTTTCCTTTATGTGACTTAAACAAAATATCATCGAATTAGGCAATATTTTGCCGTTTTCCACGTTTTTGTGAATTTTCAGTCTATGGGTATTAATTCATATATATACGATAAAAATGATGCAAACACATAATTGATTAGATAATAACCTTAAATACTTCATTTTCAATCATCTATTTGTTTCTCGTTAAAATACTGAGTAAGATATTGAAAAGGGGAGAAGTTCGGTTTTTATTGCATATATCGACGTTTCAGCCGGATTAGAGCGGTTTTACGTGTACATCTTCCCTCGGTAATATAAACGGAAAATCAGGAACATTTTAGTTAATTCTAATAAAAACACATTGATTTTTATAATTTGTATTGGAAACAACATTGTCATATATCTTTTCTAGGATCTAAATAATACGAAACCTCGCTCTATGATTTGAAGTTAAAATCCTCAAATATGGTTATATAGTGACTTTTTTCACGTTTTTCATGTAGTTTGTTACTACGTAAATATATTCATTTTTACCAATATTTCGATTCTATTTCATGTAGTATCACGATATGTGATTTGGCCTTCAAATCTCAGAATTTCGCATAATATTGCATTTTCAGCAAGTTTACTTGCATTTTGTTTCGTACGAAAAATCATCGAATTTAGCAATATTTTGACGTTTATCATCCCCTTTTCCTTTATGTGACTTAAACAAAATATCATCGAATTAGGCAATATTTTGCCGTTTTCTACGTTTTTGTGAATATACAGTCTATGGGTATTAATTCATATATATACGATAAAAATGATGCAAACACATAATTGATTAGATAATAACCTTAAATACTTCATTTTCAATCAACTATTTGTTTCTCGTTAAAATACTGAGTAAGATATTGAAAAGAGGGAGAAGTTCTGTTTTTATTGCATATATCGACGTTTCAGCCGGAATAGAGCGATTTTCGTATACATCTTCCATCGGTAATATAAACGGAAAATCAGGAACATTTTAGTTAATACTAATGAAAACACATGTATTTTTATCATTTGTATTGGTAACAACACTGTCATATGTCTTTTCTTGGATCTAAATAATACGAAACCTCGCTCTATGATTTGAAGTTAAAATCCTCATATATGGTAAAATATTGACTTTTTTCACGTTTTTCATGTAGTTTGATATAACGTAAATATATTCATTTTTACCAATATTTCGATACTATTTCATGTAGTATCACGATATGTGATTTGGCCTTCAAATCTCAGAATTTCGCATAATATTGCATTTTAAGCAAGTTTTCTTGCCTTTTGTTTCGTACGAAAAATCATCGAATTTAGCAATATTTTGACGTTGATCATCCCCTTTTCCTTTATGTGACTTAAACAAAATATCATCGAATTAGGCAATATTTTGCCGTTTTCCACGTTTTTGTGAATTTTCAGTCTATGGGTATTAATTCATATATATACGATAAAAATGTTGCAAACCCATAAATGATTAGATAATAACCTTAAATACTTCATTTTCAATCATCTATTTGTTCCTCGTTAAAATACTGAGTAAGATATTGAAAAGGGGAGAAGTTCGGTTTTATTGCATATATCGACGTTTCAGCCGGATAAGAGCGGTTTTACGTGTACATCTTCCCTCGGTAATATAAACGGAAAATCAGGAACATTTTAGTTAATTCTAATAAAAACACATTGATTTTTATAATTTGTATTGGAAACAACATTGTCATATATCTTTTCTTGCATCTAAATAATACGAGACCTCGCTCTATGATTTGAAGTTAAAATCCTCAAATATGGTTATATTGTGACTTTTTTCACGTTTTTCATGTAGTTTGTTACTACGTAAATATATTCATTTTTACCAATATTTCGATTCTATTTCATGTAGTATCACGATATGGGATTTGGCCTTCAAATCTCAGAATTTCGCATAATATTGCATTTTCAGCAAGTTTACTTGCATTTTGTTTCGTACGAAAAATCATCGAATTTAGCAATATTTTGACGTTTATCATCCCCTTTTCCTTTATGTGACTTAAACAAAATATCATCGAATTAGGCAATATTTTGCCGTTTTCTACGTTTTTGTGAATATACAGTCTATGGGTATTAATTCATATATATACGATAAAAATGATGCAAACACATAATTGATTAGATAATAACCTTAAATACTTCATTTTCAATCAACTATTTGTTTCTCGTTAAAATACTGAGTAAGATATTGAAAAGAGGGAGAAGTTCTGTTTTTATTGCATATATCGACGTTTCAGCCGGAATAGAGCGATTTTCGTATACATCTTCCATCGGTAATATAAACGGAAAATCAGGAACATTTTAGTTAATACTAATGAAAACACATGTATTTTTATCATTTGTATTGGTAACAACACTGTCATATGTCTTTTCTTGGATCTAAATAATACGAAACCTCGCTCTATGATTTGAAGTTAAAATCCTCAAATATGGTTAAATAGTGACTTTTTTCACGTTTTTCATGTACTTTGATACTACGTAAATATATTCATTTTTACCAATATTTCGATACTATTTCATGTAGTATCACGATATGTGATTTGGCCTTCAAATCTCAGAATTTCGCATAATATTGCATTTTAAGCAAGTTTTCTTGCCTTTTGTTTCGTACGAAAAATCATCGAATTTAGCAATATTTTGACGTTTATCATCCCCTTTTCCTTTATGTGACTTAAACAAAATATCATCGAATTAGGCAATATTTTGCCGTTTTCCACGTTTTTGTGAATTTTCAGTCTATGGGTATTAATTCATATATATACGATAAAAATGTTGCAAACCCATAAATGATTAGATAATAACCTTAAATACTTCATTTTCAATCATCTATTTGTTCCTCGTTAAAATACTGAGTAAGATATTGAAAAGGGGAGAAGTTCGGTTTTTATTGCATATATCGACGTTTCAGCCGGATACGAGCGGTTTTACGTGTACATCTTCCCTCGGTAATATAAACGGAAAATCAGGAACATTTTAGTTAATTCTAATAAAAACACATTGATTTTTATAATTTGTATTGGAAACAACATTGTCATATATCTTTTCTTGGATCTAAATAATACGAAACCTCGCTCTATGATTTGAAGTTAAAATCCTCAAATATGGTTATATTGTGACTTTTTTCACGTTTTTCATGTAGTTTGTTACTACGTAAATATATTCATTTTTACCAATATTTCGATTCTATTTCATGTAGTATCACGATATGGGATTTGGCCTTCAAATCTCAGAATTTCGCATAATATTGCATTTTCAGCAAGTTTACTTGCATTTTGTTTCGTACGAAAAATCATCGAATTTAGCAATATTTTGACGTTTATCATCCCCTTTTCCTTTATGTGACTTAAACAAAATATCATCGAATTAGGCAATATTTTGCCGTTTTCTACGTTTTTGTGAATATACAGTCTATGGGTATTAATTCATATATATACGATAAAAATGATGCAAACACATAATTGATTAGATAATAACCTTAAATACTTCATTTTCAATCAACTATTTGTTTCTCGTTAAAATACTGAGTAAGATATTGAAAAGAGGGAGAAGTTCTGTTTTTATTGCATATATCGACGTTTCAGCCGGAATAGAGCGATTTTCGTATACATCTTCCATCGGTAATATAAACGGAAAATCAGGAACATTTTAGTTAATACTAATGAAAACACATGTATTTTTATCATTTGTATTGGTAACAACACTGTCATATGTCTTTTCTTGGATCTAAATAATACGAAACCTCGCTCTATGATTTGAAGTTAAAATCCTCAAATATGGTTAAATAGTGACTTTTTTCACGTTTTTCATGTACTTTGATACTACGTAAATATATTCATTTTTACCAATATTTCGATACTATTTCATGTAGTATCACGATATGTGATTTGGCCTTCAAATCTCAGAATTTCGCATAATATTGCATTTTAAGCAAGTTTTCTTGCCTTTTGTTTCATACGAAAAATCATCGAATTTAGCAATATTTTGACGTTTATCATCCCCTTTTCCTTTATGTGACTTAAACAAAATATCATCGAATTAGGCAATATTTTGCCGTTTTCCACGTTTTTGTGAATTTTCAGTCTATGGGTATTAATTCATATATATACGATAAAAATGTTGCAAACCCATAAATGATTAGATAATAACCTTAAATACTTCATTTTCAATCATCTATTTGTTCCTCGTTAAAATACTGAGTAAGATATTGAAAAGGGGAGAAGTTCGGTTTTTATTGCATATATCGACGTTTCAGCCGGATACGAGTGGTTTTACGTGTACATCTTCCCTCGGTAATATAAACGGAAAATCAGGAACATTTTAGTTAATTCTAATAAAAACACATTGATTTTTATAATTTGTATTGGAAACAACATTGTCATATATCTTTTCTTGGATCTAAATAATACGAAACCTCGCTCTATGATTTGAAGTTAAAATCCTCAAATATGGTTATATTGTGACTTTTTTCACGTTTTTCATGTAGTTTGTTACTACGTAAATATATTCATTTTTACCAATATTTCGATTCTATTTCATGTAGTATCACGATATGTGATTTGGCCTTCAAATCTCAGAATTTCGCATAATATTGCATTTTCAGCAAGTTTACTTGCATTTTGTTTCGTACGAAAAATCATCGAATTTAGCAATATTTTGACGTTTATCATCCCCTTTTCCTTTATGTGACTTAAACAAAATATCATCGAATTAGGCAATATTTTGCCGTTTTCTACGTTTTTGTGAATATACAGTCTATGGGTATTAATTCATATATATACGATAAAAATGATGCAAACACATAATTGATTAGATAATAACCTTAAATACTTCATTTTCAATCAACTATTTGTTTCTCGTTAAAATACTGAGTAAGATATTGAAAAGAGGGAGAAGTTCTGTTTTTATTGCATATATCGACGTTTCAGCCGGAATAGAGCGATTTTCGTATACATCTTCCATCGGTAATATAAACGGAAAATCAGGAACATTTTAGTTAATACTAATGAAAACACATGTATTTTTATCATTTGTATTGGTAACAACACTGTCATATGTCTTTTCTTGGATCTAAATAATACGAAACCTCGCTCTATGATTTGAAGTTAAAATCCTCATATATGGTAAAATATTGACTTTTTTCACGTTTTTCATGTAGTTTGATATAACGTAAATATATTCATTTTTACCAATATTTCGATACTATTTCATGTAGTATCACGATATGTGATTTGGCCTTCAAATCTCAGAATTTCGCATAATATTGCATTTTAAGCAAGTTTTCTTGCCTTTTGTTTCGTACGAAAAATCATCGAATTTAGCAATATTTTGACGTTGATCATCCCCTTTTCCTTTATGTGACTTAAACAAAATATCATCGAATTAGGCAATATTTTGCCGTTTTCCACGTTTTTGTGAATTTTCAGTCTATGGGTATTAATTCATATATATACGATAAAAATGTTGCAAACCCATAAATGATTAGATAATAACCTTAAATACTTCATTTTCAATCATCTATTTGTTCCTCGTTAAAATACTGAGTAAGATATTGAAAAGGGGAGAAGTTCGGTTTTATTGCATATATCGACGTTTCAGCCGGATAAGAGCGGTTTTACGTGTACATCTTCCCTCGGTAATATAAACGGAAAATCAGGAACATTTTAGTTAATTCTAATAAAAACACATTGATTTTTATAATTTGTATTGGAAACAACATTGTCATATATCTTTTCTTGCATCTAAATAATACGAGACCTCGCTCTATGATTTGAAGTTAAAATCCTCAAATATGGTTATATTGTGACTTTTTTCACGTTTTTCATGTAGTTTGTTACTACGTAAATATATTCATTTTTACCAATATTTCGATTCTATTTCATGTAGTATCACGATATGGGATTTGGCCTTCAAATCTCAGAATTTCGCATAATATTGCATTTTCAGCAAGTTTACTTGCATTTTGTTTCGTACGAAAAATCATCGAATTTAGCAATATTTTGACGTTTATCATCCCCTTTTCCTTTATGTGACTTAAACAAAATATCATCGAATTAGGCAATATTTTGCCGTTTTCTACGTTTTTGTGAATATACAGTCTATGGGTATTAATTCATATATATACGATAAAAATGATGCAAACACATAATTGATTAGATAATAACCTTAAATACTTCATTTTCAATCAACTATTTGTTTCTCGTTAAAATACTGAGTAAGATATTGAAAAGAGGGAGAAGTTCTGTTTTTATTGCATATATCGACGTTTCAGCCGGAATAGAGCGATTTTCGTATACATCTTCCATCGGTAATATAAACGGAAAATCAGGAACATTTTAGTTAATACTAATGAAAACACATGTATTTTTATCATTTGTATTGGTAACAACACTGTCATATGTCTTTTCTTGGATCTAAATAATACGAAACCTCGCTCTATGATTTGAAGTTAAAATCCTCAAATATGGTTAAATAGTGACTTTTTTCACGTTTTTCATGTACTTTGATACTACGTAAATATATTCATTTTTACCAATATTTCGATACTATTTCATGTAGTATCACGATATGTGATTTGGCCTTCAAATCTCAGAATTTCGCATAATATTGCATTTTAAGCAAGTTTTCTTGCCTTTTGTTTCGTACGAAAAATCATCGAATTTAGCAATATTTTGACGTTTATCATCCCCTTTTCCTTTATGTGACTTAAACAAAATATCATCGAATTAGGCAATATTTTGCCGTTTTCCACGTTTTTGTGAATTTTCAGTCTATGGGTATTAATTCATATATATACGATAAAAATGTTGCAAACCCATAAATGATTAGATAATAACCTTAAATACTTCATTTTCAATCATCTATTTGTTCCTCGTTAAAATACTGAGTAAGATATTGAAAAGGGGAGAAGTTCGGTTTTTATTGCATATATCGACGTTTCAGCCGGATACGAGCGGTTTTACGTGTACATCTTCCCTCGGTAATATAAACGGAAAATCAGGAACATTTTAGTTAATTCTAATAAAAACACATTGATTTTTATAATTTGTATTGGAAACAACATTGTCATATATCTTTTCTTGGATCTAAATAATACGAAACCTCGCTCTATGATTTGAAGTTAAAATCCTCAAATATGGTTATATTGTGACTTTTTTCACGTTTTTCATGTAGTTTGTTACTACGTAAATATATTCATTTTTACCAATATTTCGATTCTATTTCATGTAGTATCACGATATGGGATTTGGCCTTCAAATCTCAGAATTTCGCATAATATTGCATTTTCAGCAAGTTTACTTGCATTTTGTTTCGTACGAAAAATCATCGAATTTAGCAATATTTTGACGTTTATCATCCCCTTTTCCTTTATGTGACTTAAACAAAATATCATCGAATTAGGCAATATTTTGCCGTTTTCTACGTTTTTGTGAATATACAGTCTATGGGTATTAATTCATATATATACGATAAAAATGATGCAAACACATAATTGATTAGATAATAACCTTAAATACTTCATTTTCAATCAACTATTTGTTTCTCGTTAAAATACTGAGTAAGATATTGAAAAGAGGGAGAAGTTCTGTTTTTATTGCATATATCGACGTTTCAGCCGGAATAGAGCGATTTTCGTATACATCTTCCATCGGTAATATAAACGGAAAATCAGGAACATTTTAGTTAATACTAATGAAAACACATGTATTTTTATCATTTGTATTGGTAACAACACTGTCATATGTCTTTTCTTGGATCTAAATAATACGAAACCTCGCTCTATGATTTGAAGTTAAAATCCTCAAATATGGTTAAATAGTGACTTTTTTCACGTTTTTCATGTACTTTGATACTACGTAAATATATTCATTTTTACCAATATTTCGATACTATTTCATGTAGTATCACGATATGTGATTTGGCCTTCAAATCTCAGAATTTCGCATAATATTGCATTTTAAGCAAGTTTTCTTGCCTTTTGTTTCATACGAAAAATCATCGAATTTAGCAATATTTTGACGTTTATCATCCCCTTTTCCTTTATGTGACTTAAACAAAATATCATCGAATTAGGCAATATTTTGCCGTTTTCCACGTTTTTGTGAATTTTCAGTCTATGGGTATTAATTCATATATATACGATAAAAATGTTGCAAACCCATAAATGATTAGATAATAACCTTAAATACTTCATTTTCAATCATCTATTTGTTCCTCGTTAAAATACTGAGTAAGATATTGAAAAGGGGAGAAGTTCGGTTTTATTGCATATATCGACGTTTCAGCCGGATAAGAGCGGTTTTACGTGTACATCTTCCCTCGGTAATATAAACGGAAAATCAGGAACATTTTAGTTAATTCTAATAAAAACACATTGATTTTTATAATTTGTATTGGAAACAACATTGTCATATATCTTTTCTTGCATCTAAATAATACGAGACCTCGCTCTATGATTTGAAGTTAAAATCCTCAAATATGGTTATATTGTGACTTTTTTCACGTTTTTCATGTAGTTTGTTACTACGTAAATATATTCATTTTTACCAATATTTCGATTCTATTTCATGTAGTATCACGATATGGGATTTGGCCTTCAAATCTCAGAATTTCGCATAATATTGCATTTTCAGCAAGTTTACTTGCATTTTGTTTCGTACGAAAAATCATCGAATTTAGCAATATTTTGACGTTTATCATCCCCTTTTCCTTTATGTGACTTAAACAAAATATCATCGAATTAGGCAATATTTTGCCGTTTTCTACGTTTTTGTGAATATACAGTCTATGGGTATTAATTCATATATATACGATAAAAATGATGCAAACACATAATTGATTAGATAATAACCTTAAATACTTCATTTTCAATCAACTATTTGTTTCTCGTTAAAATACTGAGTAAGATATTGAAAAGAGGGAGAAGTTCTGTTTTTATTGCATATATCGACGTTTCAGCCGGAATAGAGCGATTTTCGTATACATCTTCCATCGGTAATATAAACGGAAAATCAGGAACATTTTAGTTAATACTAATGAAAACACATGTATTTTTATCATTTGTATTGGTAACAACACTGTCATATGTCTTTTCTTGGATCTAAATAATACGAAACCTCGCTCTATGATTTGAAGTTAAAATCCTCAAATATGGTTAAATAGTGACTTTTTTCACGTTTTTCATGTACTTTGATACTACGTAAATATATTCATTTTTACCAATATTTCGATACTATTTCATGTAGTATCACGATATGTGATTTGGCCTTCAAATCTCAGAATTTCGCATAATATTGCATTTTAAGCAAGTTTTCTTGCCTTTTGTTTCGTACGAAAAATCATCGAATTTAGCAATATTTTGACGTTTATCATCCCCTTTTCCTTTATGTGACTTAAACAAAATATCATCGAATTAGGCAATATTTTGCCGTTTTCCACGTTTTTGTGAATTTTCAGTCTATGGGTATTAATTCATATATATACGATAAAAATGTTGCAAACCCATAAATGATTAGATAATAACCTTAAATACTTCATTTTCAATCATCTATTTGTTCCTCGTTAAAATACTGAGTAAGATATTGAAAAGGGGAGAAGTTCGGTTTTTATTGCATATATCGACGTTTCAGCCGGATACGAGCGGTTTTACGTGTACATCTTCCCTCGGTAATATAAACGGAAAATCAGGAACATTTTAGTTAATTCTAATAAAAACACATTGATTTTTATAATTTGTATTGGAAACAACATTGTCATATATCTTTTCTTGGATCTAAATAATACGAAACCTCGCTCTATGATTTGAAGTTAAAATCCTCAAATATGGTTATATTGTGACTTTTTTCACGTTTTTCATGTAGTTTGTTACTACGTAAATATATTCATTTTTACCAATATTTCGATTCTATTTCATGTAGTATCACGATATGGGATTTGGCCTTCAAATCTCAGAATTTCGCATAATATTGCATTTTCAGCAAGTTTACTTGCATTTTGTTTCGTACGAAAAATCATCGAATTTAGCAATATTTTGACGTTTATCATCCCCTTTTCCTTTATGTGACTTAAACAAAATATCATCGAATTAGGCAATATTTTGCCGTTTTCTACGTTTTTGTGAATATACAGTCTATGGGTATTAATTCATATATATACGATAAAAATGATGCAAACACATAATTGATTAGATAATAACCTTAAATACTTCATTTTCAATCAACTATTTGTTTCTCGTTAAAATACTGAGTAAGATATTGAAAAGAGGGAGAAGTTCTGTTTTTATTGCATATATCGACGTTTCAGCCGGAATAGAGCGATTTTCGTATACATCTTCCATCGGTAATATAAACGGAAAATCAGGAACATTTTAGTTAATACTAATGAAAACACATGTATTTTTATCATTTGTATTGGTAACAACACTGTCATATGTCTTTTCTTGGATCTAAATAATACGAAACCTCGCTCTATGATTTGAAGTTAAAATCCTCAAATATGGTTAAATAGTGACTTTTTTCACGTTTTTCATGTACTTTGATACTACGTAAATATATTCATTTTTACCAATATTTCGATACTATTTCATGTAGTATCACGATATGTGATTTGGCCTTCAAATCTCAGAATTTCGCATAATATTGCATTTTAAGCAAGTTTTCTTGCCTTTTGTTTCATACGAAAAATCATCGAATTTAGCAATATTTTGACGTTTATCATCCCCTTTTCCTTTATGTGACTTAAACAAAATATCATCGAATTAGGCAATATTTTGCCGTTTTCCACGTTTTTGTGAATTTTCAGTCTATGGGTATTAATTCATATATATACGATAAAAATGTTGCAAACCCATAAATGATTAGATAATAACCTTAAATACTTCATTTTCAATCATCTATTTGTTCCTCGTTAAAATACTGAGTAAGATATTGAAAAGGGGAGAAGTTCGGTTTTTATTGCATATATCGACGTTTCAGCCGGATACGAGTGGTTTTACGTGTACATCTTCCCTCGGTAATATAAACGGAAAATCAGGAACATTTTAGTTAATTCTAATAAAAACACATTGATTTTTATAATTTGTATTGGAAACAACATTGTCATATATCTTTTCTTGGATCTAAATAATACGAAACCTCGCTCTATGATTTGAAGTTAAAATCCTCAAATATGGTTATATTGTGACTTTTTTCACGTTTTTCATGTAGTTTGTTACTACGTAAATATATTCATTTTTACCAATATTTCGATTCTATTTCATGTAGTATCACGATATGGGATTTGGCCTTCAAATCTCAGAATTTCGCATAATATTGCATTTTCAGCAAGTTTACTTGCATTTTGTTTCGTACGAAAAATCATCGAATTTAGCAATATTTTGACGTTTATCATCCCCTTTTCCTTTATGTGACTTAAACAAAATATCATCGAATTAGGCAATATTTTGCCGTTTTCTACGTTTTTGTGAATATACAGTCTATGGGTATTAATTCATATATATACGATAAAAATGATGCAAACACATAACTGATTAGATAATAACCTTAAATACTTCATTTTCAATCAACTATTTGTTTCTCGTTAAAATACTAAGTAAGATATTGAAAAGAGGGAGAAGTTCTGTTTTTATTGCATATATCGACGTTTCAGCCGGAATAGAGCGATTTTCGTATACATCTTCCATCGGTAATATAAACGGAAAATCAGGAACATTTTAGTTAATACTAATGAAAACACATGTATTTTTATCATTTGTATTGGTAACAACACTGTCATATGTCTTTTCTTGGATCTAAATAATACGAAACCTCGCTCTATGATTTGAAGTTAAAATCCTCAAATATGGTTAAATAGTGACTTTTTTCACGTTTTTCATGTACTTTGATACTACGTAAATATATTCATTTTTACCAATATTTCGATACTATTTCATGTAGTATCACGATATGTGATTTGGCCTTCAAATCTCAGAATTTCGCATAATATTGCATTTTAAGCAAGTTTTCTTGCCTTTTGTTTCGTACGAAAAATCATCGAATTTAGCAATATTTTGACGTTTATCATCCCCTTTTCCTTTATGTGACTTAAACAAAATATCATCGAATTAGGCAATATTTTGCCGTTTTCCACGTTTTTGTGAATTTTCAGTCTATGGGTATTAATTCATATATATACGATAAAAATGTTGCAAACCCATAAATGATTAGATAATAACCTTAAATACTTCATTTTCAATCATCTATTTGTTCCTAGTTAAAATACTGAGTAAGATATTGAAAAGGGGAGAAGTTCGGTTTTTATTGCATATATCGACGTTTCAGCCGGATACGAGCGGTTTTACGTGTACATCTTCCCTCGGTAATATAAACGGAAAATCAGGAACATTTTAGTTAATTCTAATAAAAACACATTGATTTTTATAATTTGTATTGGAAACAACATTGTCATATATCTTTTCTTGGATCTAAATAATACGAAACCTCGCTCTATGATTTGAAGTTAAAATCCTCAAATATGGTTATATTGTGACTTTTTTCACGTTTTTCATGTAGTTTGTTACTACGTAAATATATTCATTTTTACCAATATTTCGATTCTATTTCATGTAGTATCACGATATGGGATTTGGCCTTCAAATCTCAGAATTTCGCATAATATTGCATTTTCAGCAAGTTTACTTGCATTTTGTTTCGTACGAAAAATCATCGAATTTAGCAATATTTTGACGTTTATCATCCCCTTTTCCTTTATGTGACTTAAACAAAATATCATCGAATTAGGCAATATTTTGCCGTTTTCTACGTTTTTGTGAATATACAGTCTATGGGTATTAATTCATATATATACGATAAAAATGATGCAAACACATAATTGATTAGATAATAACCTTAAATACTTCATTTTCAATCAACTATTTGTTTCTCGTTAAAATACTGAGTAAGATATTGAAAAGAGGGAGAAGTTCTGTTTTTATTGCATATATCGACGTTTCAGCCGGAATAGAGCGATTTTCGTGTACATCTTCCATCGGTAATATAAACGAAAAATCAGGAACATTTTAGTTAATACTAATGAAAACACATGTACTTTTATCATTTGTATTGGTAACAACACTGTCATATGTCTTTTCTTGGATCTAAATAATACGAAACCTCGCTCTATGATTTGAAGTTAAAATCCTCATATATGGTTAAATATTGACTTTTTTCACGTTTTTCATGTAGTTTGATATAACGTAAATATATTTATTTTTACCAATATTTCGATACTATTTCATATAGTATCACGATATGTGATTTGGCTTTCAAATCTCAGAATTTCGCATAATATTGCATTTTAAGCAAGTTTTCTTGCCTTTTGTTTCGTACGAAAAATCATCGAATACAGCAATATTTTGACGTTTATCATCCCCTTTTCCTTTATGTGACTTAAATAAAATATGATCGAATTAGGCAATATTTTGCCGTTTTCCACGTTTTTGTGATTTTTCAGTCTATGGGTATTAATTCATATATATACGATAAAAATAATGCAAACACATAATTGATTAAATAATAACCTTAAATACTTCATTTTCAATCATCTATTTGTTTCTCGTTAAAATACTGAGTAAGATAATGAAAAGGGGAGAAGTTCGGTTTTTATTGCATATATCGACGTTTCAGCCGGATTAGAGCGGTTTTACGTGTACATCTTCCCTCGGTAATATAAACGGAAAATCAGGAACATTTTAGTTAATACTAATGAAAAAACATTGATTTTTATCATTTGTATTGGAAACAACATTGTCATATGTCTTTTCTTGGATCTAAATAATACGAAACCTCGCTCTATGATTTGAAGTTAAAATCCTCAAATATGGTTAAATAGTGATTTTTTTCACGTTTTTCATGTACTTTGATACTACGTAAATATATTCATTTTTACTAATATTTCGATACTATTTCATGTACTATCACGATATGTGATTTGGCCTTCAAATCTCAGAATTTCGCATAATATTGCATTTTAAGCAAGTTTTCTTGCCTTTTGTTTCGTACGAAAAATCATCGAATTTAGCAATATTTTGACGTTTATCATCCCCTTTTCCTTTATGTGACTTAAACAAAATATCATCGAATTAGGCAATATTTTGCCGTTTTCCACGTTTTTGTGAATTTTCAGTCTATGGGTATTAATTCATATATATACGATAAAAATTATGCAAACACATAATTGATTAGATAATAACCTTAAATACTTCATTTTCAATCAACTATTTGTTTCTCGTTAAAATACTGAGTAAGATATTGAAAAGGGAAGAAGTTCTGTTTTTATTGCATATATCGACGTTTCAGCCGGAATAGAGCGATTTTCGTGTACATCTTCCATCGGTAATATAAACGGAAAATCAGGAACATTTTAGTTAATACTAATGAAAACACATGTACTTTCATCATTTGTATTGGTAACAACACTGTCATATGTCTTTTCTTGGATCTAAATAATACGAAACCTCGCTCTATGATTTGAAGTTAAAATCCTCATATATGGTTAAATATTGACTTTTTTCACGTTTTTCATGTAGTTTGATATAACGTAAATATATTTATTTTTACCAATATTTCGATACTATTTCATATAGTATCACGATATGTGATTTGGCTTTCAAATCTCAGAATTTCGCATAATATTGCATTTTAAGCAAGTTTTCTTGCCTTTTGTTTCGTACGAAAAATCATCGAATATAGCAATATTTTGACGTTTATCATCCCCTTTTCCTTTATGTGACTTAAATAAAATATCATCGAATTAGGCAATATTTTGCCGTTTTCCACGTTTTTGTGATTTTTCAGTCTATGGGTATTAATTCATATATATACGATAAAAATGATGCAAACACATAATTGATTAAATAATAACCTTAAATACTTCATTTTCAATCATCTATTTGTTTCTCGTTAAAATACTGAGTAAGATAATGAAAAGGGGAGAAGTTCGGTTTTTATTGCATATATCGACGTTTCAGCCGGATTAGAGCGGTTTTACGTGTACATCTTCCCTCGGTAATATAAACGGAAAATCAGGAACATTTTAGTTAATACTAATGAAAAAACATTGATTTTTATCATTTGTATTGGAAACAACATTGTCATATGTCTTTTCTTGGATCTAAATAATACGAAACCTCGCTCTATGATTTGAAGTTAAAATCCTCAAATATGGTTAAATAGTGACTTTTTTCACGTTTTTCATGTACTTTGATACTACGTAAATATATTCATTTTTACTAATATTTCGATACTATTTCATGTACTATCACGATATGTGATTTGGCCTTCAAATCTCAGAATTTCGCATAATATTGCATTTTAAACAAGTTTTCTTGCCTTTTGTTTCGTACGAAAAATCATCGAATTTAGCAATATTTTGACGTTTATCATCCCCTTTTCCTTTATGTGACTTAAACAAAATATCATCGAATTAGGCAATATTTTGCCGTTTTCCACGTTTTTGTGAATTTTCAGTCTATGGGTATTAATTCATATATATACGATAAAAATTATGCAAACACATAATTGATTAGATAATAACCTTAAATACTTCATTTTCAATCAACTATTTGTTTCTCGTTAAAATACTGAGTAAGATATTGAAAAGGGAAGAAGTTCTGTTTTTATTGCATATATCGACGTTTCAGCCGGAATAGAGCGATTTTCGTGTACTTCTTCCATCGGTAATATAAACGGAAAATCAGGAACATTTTAGTTAATACTAATGAAAAAACATTGATTTTTATCATTTGTATTGGTAACAACACTGTCATATGTCTTTTCTTGGATCAAAATAATACGAAACCTCGCTCTATGATTTGAAGTTAAAATCCTCATATATGGTTAAATATTGACTTTTTTCACGTTTTTCATGTAGTTTGATATAACGTAAATATATTCATTTTTACCAATATTTCGATACTATTTCATGTAGTATCACGATATGTGATTTGGCCTTCAAATCTCAGAATTTCGCATAATATTGCATTTTAAGCAAGTTTTCTTGCCTTTTGTTTCGTACGAAAAATCATCGAATTTAGCAATATTTTGACGTTTATCATCCCCTTTTCCTTTATGTGACTTAAACAAAATATCATCGAATTAGGCAATATTTTGCCGTTTTCCACGTTTTTGTGAATTTTCAGTCTATGGGTATTAATTCATATATATACGATAAAAATGTTGCAAACCCATAAATGATTAGATAATAACCTTAAATACTTCATTTTCAATCATCTATTTGTTCCTCGTTAAAATACTGAGTAAGATATTGAAAAGGGTAGAAGTTCGGTTTTTATTGCATATATCGACGTTTCAGCCGGATTAGAGCGGTTTTACGTGTACATCTTCCCTCGGTAATATAAACGGAAAATCAGGAACATTTTAGTTAATTCCAATAAAAACACATTGATTTTTATAATTTGTATTGGAAACAACATTGTCATATATCTTTTCTTGGATCTAAATAATACGAAACCTCGCTCTATGATTTGAAGTTAAAATCCTCGAATATGGTTATATTGTGACTTTTTTCACGTTTTTCATGTAGTTTGTTACTACGTAAATATATTCATTTTTACCAATATTTCGATTCTATTTCATATAGTATCACGATATGTGATTTGGCCTTCAAATCTCAGAATTTCGCATAATATTGCATTTTCAGCAAGTTTACTTGCATTTTGTTTCGTACGAAAAATCATCGAATTTAGCAATATTTTGACGTTTATCATCCCCTTTTCCTTTATGTGACTTAAACAAAATATCATCGAATTAGGCAATATTTTGCCGTTTTCCACGTTTTTGTGAATTTTCAGTCTATGGGTATTAATTCATATATATACGATAAAAATTATGCAAACACATAATTGATTAGATAATAACCTTAAATACTTCATTTTCAATCAACTATTTGTTTCTCGGTAAAATACTGAGTAAGATATTGAAAAGGGGAGAAGTTCTGTTATTATTGCATATATCGACGTTTCAGCCGGAATAGAGCGATTTTCGTGTACTTCTTCCATCGGTAATATAAACGGAAAATCAGGAACATTTTAGTTAATACTAATGAAAAAACATTGATTTTTATCATTTGTATTGGTAACAACACTGTCGTATGTCTTTTCTTGGATCTAAATAATACGAAACCTCGCTCTATGATTTGAAGTTAAAATCCTTATATATGGTTAAATATTGACTTTTTTCACGTTTTTCATGTAGTTTGATATAACGTAAATATATTCATTTTTACCAATATTTCGATACTATTTCATGTAGTATCACGATATGTGATTTGGCCTTCAAATCTCAGAATTTCGCATAATATTGCATTTTAAGCAAGTTTTCATGCCTTTTGTTTCGTACGAAAAATCATCGAATTTAGCAATATTTTGACGTTTATCATCCCCTTTTCCTTTATGTGACTTAAACAAAATATCATCGAATTAGGCAATATTTTGCCGTTTTCCACGGTTTTGTGAATTTTCAGTCTTCAATTGTGTTTTCATTAGTATTAACTAAAATGTTCCTGATTTTCCGTTTATATTACCGATGAAGATGTACACGAAAATCGCTCTATTCCGGCTGAAACGTCGATATATGCAATAAAAACAGAACTTCTCCCTCTTTTCAATATCTTACTCAGTATTTTACCGAGAAACAAATAGTTGATTGAAAATGAAGTATTTAAGGTTATTATCTAATCAATTATGTGTTTGCATCATTTTTATCGTATATATATGAATTAATACCATAGACTGAAAATTCACAAAAACGTGGAAAAACGGCAAAATATTGCCTAATTCGATGTTATTTTGTTTAAATCAAATAAAGGAAAAGGGGATGATAAACGTCAAAATATTGCTAAATTCGATGATTTTTCGTACGAAACAAAGGCAAGAAAACTTGCTTAAAATGCAATATTATGCAAAATTCTGAGATTTGAAGGCCAAATCACATATCGTGATACTACATGAAATAGAATCGAAATATTGGTAAAAATGAATATATTTACGTAGTGTCAAACTACACGAAAAACGTGAAAAAATCACTATTTAACCATATTTGAGGATTTTAACTTCAAATCATAGAGCGAAGTTTCGTATTATTTAGATCCAAGAAAAGATATATGACAATGTTGTTTCCAATACAAATTATAAAAATCAATGTGTTTTCATTAGAATTAACTAAAATGTTCCTGATTTTCCGTTTATATTACCGAGGGAAGATGTACACATAAAACCGCTCTAATCCGGCTGAAACGTCGATATATGCAATAAAAACCGAACTTCTCCCCTTTTCAATATCTTACTCAGTATTTTAACGAGAAACAAATAGATGATTGAAAATGAAGTATTTAAGGTTATTATCTAATCATTAATGGGTTTGCAACATTTTTATCGTATATATATGAATTAATACCCATAGACTGAAAATTCACAAAAACGTGGAAAACGGCAAAATATTGCCTAATTCGATGATATTTTGTTTAAGTCACATAAAGGAAAAGGGGATGATAAACGTCAAAATATTGCTAAATTCGATGATTTTTCGTACGAAACAAAAGGCAAGAAAACTTGCTTAAAATGCAATATTATGCGAAATTCTGAGATTTGAAGGCCAAATCACATATCGTGATACTACATGAAATAGTATCGAAATATTGGTAAAAATGAATATATTTACGTTATATCAAACTACATGAAAAACGTGAAAAAAGTCAATATATAACCATATATGAGGATTTTAACTTCAAATCATAGAGCGAGGTTTCGTATTATTTTGATCCAAGCAAAGACATATGACAGTGTTGTTACCAATACAAATGATAAAAATACACGTGTTTTCATTAGTATTAACTAAAATGTTCCTGATTTTCCGTTTATATTACCGATGGAAGATATACACGAAAATCGCTCTATTCCGGCTGAAACGTCGATATATGCAATAAAAACAGAATTCTCCCTCTTTTCAATATCTTACTCAGTATTTTAACGAGAAACAAATAGTTGATTGAAATGAAGTATTTAAGGTTATTATCTAATCAATTATGTGTGTGCATCATTTTTATCGTATATATAATGAATTAATACCTATAGACTGAAAATTCACAAAAACGTGTAAAAACGGCAAAATATTGCGTAATTCGATGATATTTTGTTTAAATCAAATAAAGGAAAAGGGGATGATAAACGTCAACATATTGCTAAATTCGATGTTTTTTCGTACTAAACAAAATGCAAGTAAACTTGCTTAAAATGCAATATTATGCGAAATTCTGAGATTTGAAGGCCATATCACATATCGTGATACTACATGATATAGAATCGAAATATTGGTTAAAATGAATATATTTACGTAGTATCAAACTACATGAAAAACGTGAAAAAATCACTATTCAACCATATTTGAGGATTTTAACTTCAAATCATAGAGAGAGGTTTCGTATTATTTAGATCCAAGAAAAGACATATGACAATGTTGTTTCCAATACAAATGATAAAAATCAATGTGTTTTCATTAGAATTAACTAAAATGTTTCTGATTTTCTGTTTATATTACCGAGGGAAGATGTACCAGTAAAACCGCTCTAATCCGGCTGAAACGTCGATATATGCAATAAAAACCGAACTTCTCCCCTTTTCAATATCTTACTCAGTATTTTAACGAGAAACAAATAGATGATTGAAAATTAAGTATTTAAGGTTATTATCTAATCAATTATGTGTTTGCATAATTTTTATCGTATATATATGAATTAATACCTATAGACTGAAAATTCACAAAAACGTGGAAAAACGGCAAAATATTGCCTAATTCGATGATATTTTGTTTAAATCACATAAAGGAAAAGGGGATGATAAACGTCAAAGTATTGCTAAATTCGATGATTTTTCGTACGAAACAAAAGGCAAGAAAACTTGCTTAAAATGCAAAATTATGCGAAATTCTGAGATTTGAAGGCTAAATCACATATCGTGATGCTACATTAAATAGAATCGAAATATTGGTAAAAATGAATATATTTACGTGGTATCAAACTACATGAAAAACGTGAAAAAAGTCCCTATTTAACCACATTTGAGGATTTTAACTTCAAATCATAGAGAGAGGTTTCGTATTATTTAGATCGAAGAAAAGACATATGACAATGTTGTTTCCAATACAAATGATACAAATCAATGTGTTTTCATTAGAATTAACTAAAATGTTCTTGATTTTCCTGTTATATTACCGAGGGAAGATGTACACGTAAAACCGCTCTAATCCGGCTGAAACGTCGATATATGCAATAAAAACAGAACTTCTCCCCTTTTCAATATCTTACTCAGTATTTTAACGAGAAACAAATAGTTGATTGAAAATGAAGTATTTAAGGTTATTGTCTAATCAATTATGTGTTTGCATCATTTTTATCGAATATATATGAATTAATACCCATAGATTGTAAATTCACAAAAAAGTAGAAAACGGCAAAATATTGCCTAATTCGATGATATTTGGTTTTAGTCACATTAAGGAAAAGGGAATGATAAACGTCAAAATATTGCTAAATTCGATGATTTTTCGTACGAAACAAAATGCAAGAAAACTTGCTTAAAATGCAATATTATGCGAAATTCTGAGATTTGAAGGCCAAATCACATATCGTGATACTACATGAAATAGAATCGAAATATTGGTAAAAATGAATATATTTACGTAGTATCAAACTACACGAAAAACGTGAAAAAGTCACTATTTAACCATATTTGAGGATTTTAACTTCAAATCATAGAGCGAAGTTTCGTATTATTTAGATCCAAGAAAAGACATATGACAATGTTGTTTCCAATACAAATTATAAAAATCATTGTGTTTTCACTAGAATTAACTAAAATGTTCCTGATTTTCCGTTTATATTACCGAGGGAAGATGTACACATAAAACCGCTCTAATCCGGCTGAAACGTCGATATATGCAATAAAAACCGAACTTCTCCCCTTTTCAATATCTTACTCAGTATTTTAACGAGAAACAAATAGATGATTGAAAATGAAGTATTTAAGGTTATTATCTAATCATTAATGGGTTTGCAACATTTTTATCGTATATATATGAATTAATACCCATAGACTGAAAATTCACAAAAACGTGGAAAACGGCAAAATATTGCCTAATTCGATGATATTTTGTTTAAGTCACATAAAGGAAAAGGGGATGATAAACGTCAAAATATTGCTAAATTCGATGATTTTTCGTACGAAACAAAAGGCAAGAAAACTTGCTTAAAATGCAATATTATGCGAAATTCTGAGATTTGAAGGCCAAATCACATATCGTGATACTACATGAAATAGTATCGAAATATTGGTAAAAATGAATATATTTACGTTATATCAAACTACATGAAAAACGTGAAAAAAGTCAATATATAACCATATATGAGGATTTTAACTTCAAATCATAGAGCGAGGTTTCGTATTATTTTGATCCAAGCAAAGACATATGACAGTGTTGTTACCAATACAAATGATAAAAATACACGTGTTTTCATTAGTATTAACTAAAATGTTCCTGATTTTCCGTTTATATTACCGATGGAAGATATACACGAAAATCGCTCTATTCCGGCTGAAACGTCGATATATGCAATAAAAACAGAATTCTCCCTCTTTTCAATATCTTACTCAGTATTTTAACGAGAAACAAATAGTTGATTGAAATGAAGTATTTAAGGTTATTATCTAATCAATTATGTGTGTGCATCATTTTTATCGTATATATAATGAATTAATACCTATAGACTGAAAATTCACAAAAACGTGTAAAAACGGAAAAATATTGCGTAATTCGATGATATTTTGTTTAAATCAAATAAAGGAAAAGGGGATGATAAACGTCAACATATTGCTAAATTCGATGTTTTTTCGTACTAAACAAAATGCAAGTAAACTTGCTTAAAATGCAATATTATGCGAAATTCTGAGATTTGAAGGCCATATCACATATCGTGATACTACATGATATAGAATCGAAATATTGGTAAAAATGAATATATTTACGTAGTATCAAACTACATGAAAAACGTGAAAAAAGTCACTATTCAACCATATTTGAGGATTTTAACTTCAAATCATAGAGAGAGGTTTCGTATTATTTAGATCCAAGAAAAGACATATGACAATGTTGTTTCCAATACAAATGATAAAAATCAATGTGTTTTCATTAGAATTAACTAAAATGTTTCTGATTTTCTGTTTATATTACCGAGGGAAGATGTACCCGTAAAACCGCTCTAATCCGGCTGAAACGTCGATATATGCAATAAAAACCGAACTTCTCCCCTTTTCAATATCTTACTCAGTATTTTAACGAGAAACAAATAGATGATTGAAAATTAAGTATTTAAGGTTATTATCTAATCAATTATGTGTTTGCATAATTTTTATCGTATATATATGAATTAATACCTATAGACTGAAAATTCACAAAAACGTGGAAAAACGGCAAAATATTGCCTAATTCGATGATATTTTGTTTAAATCACATAAAGGAAAAGGGGATGATAAACGTCAAAGTATTGCTAAATTCGATGATTTTTCGTACGAAACAAAAGGCAAGAAAACTTGCTTAAAATGCAAAATTATGCGAAATTCTGAGATTTGAAGGCTAAATCACATATCGTGATGCTACATTAAATAGAATCGAAATATTGGTAAAAATGAATATATTTACGTAGTATCAAACTACATGAAAAACGTGAAAAAAGTCCCTATTTAACCACATTTGAGGATTTTAACTTCAAATCATAGAGAGAGGTTTCGTATTATTTAGATCGAAGAAAAGACATATGACAATGTTGTTTCCAATACAAATGATACAAATCAATGTGTTTTCATTAGAATTAACTGAAATGTTCTTGATTTTCCTGTTATATTACCGAGGGAAGATGTACACGTAAAACCGCTCTAATCCGGCTGAAACGTCGATATATGCAATAAAAACAGAACTTCTCCCCTTTTCAATATCTTACTCAGTATTTTAACGAGAAACAAATAGTTGATTGAAAATGAAGTATTTAAGGTTATTGTCTAATCAATTATGTGTTTGCATCATTTTTATCGAATATATATGAATTAATACCCATAGATTGTAAATTCACAAAAAAGTAGAAAACGGCAAAATATTGCCTAATTCGATGATATTTGGTTTTAGTCACATTAAGGAAAAGGGAATGATAAACGTCAAAATATTGCTAAATTCGATGATTTTTCGTACGAAACAAAATGCAAGAAAACTTGCTTAAAATGCAATATTATGCGAAATTCTGAGATTTGATGGCCAAATCACATATCGTGATACTACATGAAATAGAATCGAAATATTGGTAAAAATGAATAAATTTACGTAGTATCAAACTACAGAAAAACGTGAAAAAAGTCACTATTTAACCATATTTGAGGATTTTAACTTCAAATCATGGAGAGAGGTATCGTATTATTTAGATCCAAGAAAAGACATATGACAATGTTGTTTCCAATACAAATGATAAAAATCAATGTGTTTTCATTAGAATTAACTAAAATGTTCCTGATTTTCCGTTTATATTACCGAGGGAAGATGTACACGTAAAACCGCTCTAATCCGGCTGAAACGTCGATATATGCAATAAAAATCGAACTTCTCCCCTTTGCAATATCTTACTCAGTACTTTAACGAGAAACAAATAGATGATTGAAAATTAAGTATTTAAGGTTATTATCTAATCAATTATGTGTTTGCATAATTTTTATCGTATATATATGCATTAATACCCATACACTGAAAATTCACAAAAACGTGGAAAAACGGCAAAATATTGCCTAATTCGATGATATTTTGTTTAAATCACATAAAGGAAAAGGGGATGATAAACGTCAAAATATTGCTAAATTCGATGATTTTTCGTAAGAAACAAAAGGCAAGAAAACTTGCTTAAAATGCAATATTATGCGAAATTCTGAGATTTGAAGGCCAAATCACATATCGTGATACTACATGAAATAGAATCGAAATATTGGTAAAAATGAATATATTTACGTAGTATCAAACTACATGAAAAACGTGAAAAAAGTCACTATTTAACCATATTTGAGGATTTTAACTTCAAATCATAGAGCGAGGTTTCGTATTATTTAGATCCAAGAAAAGACAAATGACAATGTTGTTTCCAATTCAAATGATAAAAATCAATATGTTTTCATTAGAATTAACTAAAATGTTCCTGATTTTTCGTTTATATTACCGATGGAAGATGTACACGAAAATCGCTCTATTCCGGCTGAAACGTCGATATATGCAATAAAAACAGAACTACTCCCCTTTTAAATATCTTACTCAGTATTTTAACGAGAAACAAATAGTTGATTGAAATGAAGTATTTAAGGTTATTATCTAATCAATTATGTGTGTGCATCATTTTTATCGTATATATAATGAATTAATACCTATAGACTGAAAATTCACAAAAACGTGGAAAAACGGCAAAATATTGCGCAATTCGATGATATTTTGTTTAAATCAAATAAAGGAAAAGTGGATGATAAACGTCAAAATAATGCTAAATTCGATGATTTTTCGTATTAACAAAATGCAAGAAAACTTGCTTAAAATGCAATATTATGCGAAATTCTGAGATTTGAAGGCCAAATCACATATCGTGATACTATATGAAATAAAATCGAAATATTGGTAAAAATGAATATATTTACGTAGAATCAAACTACATGAAAAACGTGAAAAAAGTCACTATTTAACAATACTTAAGGATTCTAACTTCAAATCATTAGCGAGGTTTCGTATTATTTAGATCAAAGAAAAGACATATGACAATGTTGCTTCCAATACAAATGATAAAAATCAATGTGTTTTCATTAGAATTAACTAAAATGTTCCTGATTTTCCGTTTATATTACCGAGGGAAGATGTACACGTAAAACCGCTCTAATCCGGCTGAAACATCGATATATGCAATAAAACCCGAACTTCTCCCCTTTTCAATATCTTACTCAGTATTTTAACGAGAAACAAATAGATGATTGAAAATGAAGTATTTAAGGTTATTGTCTAATCAATTATGTGTTTGCATCATTTTTATCGAATATATATGAATTAATATCCATAGACTGTAAATTCACAAAAACGTAGAAAACGGCAAAATATTGCCTAATTCGATGATATTTTGTTTTAGTCACATAAAGGAAAAGGGGATGATAAACGTCAAAATATTGCTAAATTCGATGATTTTTCGTACGAAACAAAATGCAAGAAAACTTGCTTAAAATGCAATATTATGCGAAATTCTGAGATTTGAAGGCCAAATCACATATCGTGATACTACATGAAATAGAATCGAAATATTGGTAAAAATGAATATATTTACGTAGTATCAAACTACATGAAAAACGTGAAAAAAGTCACTATTTACCCATATTTGAGGATTTTAACTTCAAATCAAAGAGCGAAGTTTCGTATTATTTAGATCCAAGAAAAGACAAATGACAATGTTGTTTCCAATTCAAATGATAAAAATCAATATGTTTTCATTAGAATTAACTAAAATGTTCCTGATTTTTCGTTTATATTACCGATGGAAGATGTTCACGAAAATCGCTCTATTCCGGCTGAAACGTCGATATATGCAATAAAAACAGAACTTCTCCCCTTTTCAATATCTTACTCAGTATTTTAACGAGAAACAAATAGTTGATTGAAATGAAGTATTTAAGTTTATTATCTAATCAATTATGTGTGTGCATCATTTTTATCGTATATATAATGAATTAATACCTATAGACTGAAAATTCACAAAAACGTGGAAAAACGGCAAAATATTGCGTAATTCGATGATATTTTGTTTAAATCAAATAAAGGAAAAGGGGATGATTAACGTCAAAATATTGCTAAATTCGATGATTTTTCGTACTAAACAAAATGCAAGAAAACTTGCTTAAAATGCAATATTATGCGAAATTCTGAGATTTGAAGGCCAAATCACATATCGTGATACTACATGAAATAGAATCGAAATATTGGTAAAAATAAATATATTTACGTAGAATCAAACTACATGAAAAACGTGAAAAAAGTCACTATTTAACAATATTTGAGGATTCTAACTTCAAATCATAGAGCGAGGTTTCGTATTATTTAAATCAAAGAAAAGACATATGACAATGTTGTTTCCAATACAAATTATAAAAATCAATGTGTTTTCATTAGAATTAACTAAAATGTTCCTGATTTTCCGTTTATATTACCGAGGGAAGATGTACACGTAAAACCGCTCTAATCCGGCTGAAACGTCGATATATGCAATAAAAACCGAACTTCTCCCCTTTTCTATATCTTACTCAGTATTTTACGAGAAACAAATAGATGTTTGAAAATGAAGTATTTAAGGTTATTATCTAATCAATTATATGTTTGCATAATTTTTATCATATATATATATGAATTAATACCCATAGACTGAAAATTCAGAAAAACGTGGAAAAACGGCAAAATATTGCCTAATTCGATGATATTTTGTTTAAATCAAATAAAGGAAAAGGGGATGATAAACGTCAAAATATTGCTAAATTCGATGATTTTTCGTACGAAACAAAATGCAAGAAAACTTGCTTAAAATACAATATTATGCGAAATTCTGAGATTTGAAGGCCAAATCACATATCGTGATACTACATGAAATAGAATCGAAATATTGGTAAAAATGAATATATTTACGCAGTATCAAACTACATGAAAAACGTGAAAAAAGTCACTATTTAACCATATTTGAGGATTTTAACTTCAAATCATAGAGCGAGGTTTCGTATTATTTAGATCCAAGAAAAGACAAATGACAATGTTGTTTCCAATTCAAATGATAAAAATCAATATGTTTTCATTAGAATTAACTAAAATGTTCCTGACTTTTCGTTTATATTACCGATAGAAGATATACACGAAAATCGCTCTATTCCGGCTGAAACGTCGATATATGCATTAAAAACAGAACTTCTCCCCTTTTCAATATCTTACTCAGTATTTTAACGAGAAACAAATAGTTGATTGAAATGAAGTATTTAAGGTTATTATCTAATCAATTATGTGTGTGCATCATTTTTATCGTATATATAATGAATTAATACCTATAGACTGAAAATTCACAAAAACGTGGAAAAACGGCAAAATATTGCGCAATTCGATGATATTTTGTTTAAATCAAATAAAGGAAAAGTGGATGATAAACGTCAAAATATTGCTAAATTCGATGATTTTTCGTATTAACAAAATGCAAGAAAACTTGCTTAAAATGCAATATTATGCGAAATTCTGAGATTTGAAGGCCAAATCACATATCGTGATACTACATGAAATAAAATCGAAATATTTTTAAAAATGAATATATTTACGTAGTAACAAACTACATGAAAAACGTGAAAAAAGTCACTATATAACCATATTTGAGGATTTTAACTTCAAATCATAGAGCGAGGTTTCGAATTATTTAGATCCAAGAAAAGATATATGACAATGTTGTTTCCAATACAAATGATAAAAATGAATGTGTTTTCATTAGAATTAACTAAAATGTTCCTGATTTTCCGTTTATATTACCGAGGGAAGATGTACACGTAAAACCGCTCTAATCCGGCTGAAACGTCGATATACGCAATAAAAACCGAACTTCTCCCCTTTTCAATATCTTGCTCAGTATTTTAACGAGAAACAAATAGATGATTGAAAATGAAGTATTTAAGGTTATTATCTAATCATTTATGGGTTTGCAACATTTTTATCGTATATATATGAATTAATACCCATAGACTGAAAATTCACAAAAACGTGGAAAACGGCAAAATATTGCCTAATTCGATGATATTTTGTTTAAGTCACATAAAGGAAAAGGGGATGGTAAACGTCAAAATATTGCTAAATTCGATGATTTTTCGTACGAAACATAATGCAAGAAAACTTGCTTAAAATGCAATATTATGCGAAATTCTGAGATTTGAAGGCCAAATCACATATCGTGATACTACATGAAATAGAATCGAAATATTGGTAAAAATAAATATATTTACGTAGTATCAAACTACATGAAAAACGTGAAAAAAGTCACTATTTAACCATATTTGAGGATTTTAACTTCAAATCATAGAGAGAGGTTTCGTATTATTTAGATCCAAGAAAAGACATATGACAATGTTGTTTCCAATACAAATGATAAAAATGAATGTCTTTTCATTAGAATTAACTAAAATGTTCCTGATTTTCCGTTTATATTACCGAGGGAAGATGTACACGTAAAACCGCTCTAATCCGGGTGAAACGTCGATATATGCAATAAAAACCGAACTTCTCCCTTTTTCAATATCTTACTCAGTATTTTACGAGAAACAAATAGATGATTGAAAATGAAGTATTTAAGGTTATTATCTAATCAATTATGTGTTTCCATAATTTTTATCGTATTTATATGAATTAATACCATAGACTGAAAATTCACAAAAACGTGGAAAAACGGCAAAATATTGCCTAATTCGATGTTTTTTTGTTTAAATCAAATAAAGGAAAAGGGGATGATAAACGTCAAAATATTGCTAAATTCGATGATTTTTCGTACGAAACAAAAGGCAAGAAACTTGCTTAAAATGCAATATTATGCGAAATTCTGAGATTTGAAGGCCAAATCACATATCGTGATACTACATGAAATAGAATCGAAATATTGGTAAAAATGAATATATTTACTTAGTATCAAACTACACGAAAAACGTGAAAAAGTCACTATTTAACCATATTTGAGGATTTTAACTTCAAATCATAGAGCGAAGTTTCGTATTATTTAGATCCAAGAAAAGACATATGACAATGTTGTTTCCAATACAAATTATAAAAATCAATGTGTTTTCACTAGAATTAACTAAAATGTTCCTGATTTTCCGTTTTGTATTACCGAGGGAAGATGTACATATAAAACCGCTCTAATCCGGCTGAAACGTCGATATATGCAATAAAAACCGAACTTCTCCCCTTTTCAATATCTTACTCAGTATTTTAACGAGAAACAAATAGATGATTGAAAATGAAGTATTTAAGGTTATTATCTAATCATTAATGGGTTTGCAACATTTTTATCGTATATATATGAATTAATACCCATAGACTGAAAATTCACAAAAACGTGGAAAACGGCAAAATATTGCCTAATTCGATGATATTTTGTTTAAGTCACATAAAGGAAAAGGGGATGATAAACGTCAAAATATTGCTAAATTCGATGATTTTTCGTACGAAACAAAAGGCAAGAAAACTTGCTTAAAATGCAATATTATGCGAAATTCTGAGATTTGAAGGCCAAATCACATATCGTGATACTACATGAAATAGTATCGAAATATTGGTAAAAATGAATATATTTACGTTATATCAAACTACATGAAAAACGTGAAAAAAGTCAATATTTAACCATATATGAGGATTTTAACTTCAAATCATAGAGCGAGGTTTCGTATTATTTTGATCCAAGAAAAGACATATGACAGTGTTGTTACCAATACAAATGATAAAAATACATGTGTTTTCATTAGTATTAACTAAAATGTTCCTGATTTTCCGTTTATATTACCGATGGAAGATGTACACGAAAATCGCTCTATTCCGGCTGAAACGTCGATATATGCAATAAAAACAGAACTTCTCCCTCTTTTCAATATCTTACTCAGTATTTTAACGAGAAACAAATAGTTGATTGAAATGAAGTATTTAAGGTTATTATCTAATCAATTATTTGTGTGCATCATTTTTATCGTATATATAATGAATTAATACCTATAGACTGAAAATTCACAAAAACGTGTAAAAACGGCAAAATATTGCGTAATTCGATGATATTTTGTTTAAATCAAATAAAGGAAAAGGGGATGATAAACGTCAACATATTGCTAAATTCGATGTTTTTTCGTACTAAACAAAATGCAAGTAAACTTGCTTAAAATGCAATATTATGTGAAATTCTGAGATTTGAAGGCCATATCACATATCGTGATACTACATGATATAGAATCGAAATATTGGTAAAAATGAATATATTTACGTAGTATCAAACTACATGAAAAACGTGAAAAAAGTCACTATTCAACCATATTTGAGGATTTTAACTTCAAATCATAGAGAGAGGTTTCGTATTATTTAGATCCAAGAAAAGACATATGACAATGTTGTTTCCAATACAAATGATAAAAATCAATGTGTTTTCATTAGAATTAACTAAAATGTTCCTGATTTTCTGTTTATATTACCGAGGGAAGATGTACCCGTAAAACCGCTCTAATCCGGCTGAAACGTCGATATATGCAATAAAAACCGAACTTCTCCCCTTTTCAATATCTTACTCAGTATTTTATCGAGAAACAAATAGATGATTGAAAATTAAGTATTTAAGGTTATTATCTAATCAATTATGTGTTTGCATAATTTTTATCGTATATATATGAATTAATACCTATAGACTGAAAATTCACAAAAACGTGGAAAAACGGCAAAATATTGCCTAATTCGATGATATTTTGTTTAAATCACATAAAGGAAAAGGGGATGATAAACGTCAAAGTATTGCTAAATTCGATGATTTTTCGTACGAAACAAAAGGCAAGAAAACTTGCTTAAAATGCAATATTATGCGAAATTCTGAGATTTGAAGGCTAAATCACATATCGTGATACTACATTAAATAGAATCGAAATATTGGTAAAAATGAATATATTTACGTTATATCAAACTACATGAAAAACGTGAAAAAAGTCAATATTTAACCATATATGAGGATTTTAACTTCAAATCATAGAGCGAGGTTTCGTATTATTTTGATCCAAGAAAAGACATATGACAGTGTTGTTACCAATACAAATGATAAAAATACATGTGTTTTCATTAGTATTAACTAAAATGTTCCTGATTTTCCGTTTATATTACCGATGGAAGATGTACACGAAAATCGCTCTATTCCGGCTGAAACGTCGATATATGCAATAAAAACAGAACTTCTCCCTCTTTTCAATATCTTACTCAGTATTTTAACGAGAAACAAATAGTTGATTGAAATGAAGTATTTAAGGTTATTATCTAATCAATTATGTGTTTGCATAATTTTTATCGTATATATATGAATTAATACCTATAGACTGAAAATTCACAAAAACGTGGAAAAACGGCAAAATATTGCCTAATTCGATGATATTTTGTTTAAATCACATAAAGGAAAAGGGGATGATAAACGTCAAAGTATTGCTAAATTCGATGATTTTTCGTACGAAACAAAAGGCAAGAAAACTTGCTTAAAATGCAATATTATGCGAAATTCTGAGATTTGAAGGCTAAATCACATATCGTGATACTACATTAAATAGAATCGAAATATTGGTAAAAATGAATATATTTACGTAGTATCAAACTACATGAAAAACGTGAAAAAAGTCCCTATTTAACCACATTTGAGGATTTTAACTTCAAATCATAGAGAGAGGTTTCGTATTATTTAGATCGAAGAAAAGACATATGACAATGTTGTTTCCAATACAAATGATACAAATCAATGTGTTTTCATTAGAATTAACTAAAATGTTCTTGATTTTCCTGTTATATTACCGAGGGAAGATGTACACGTAAAACCGCTCTAATCCGGCTGAAACGTCGATATATGCAATAAAAACAGAACTTCTCCCCTTTTCAATATCTTACTCAGTATTTTAACGAGAAACAAATAGTTGATTGAAAATGAAGTATTTAAGGTTATTGTCTAATCAATTATGTGTTTGCATCATTTTTATCGAATATATATGAATTAATACCCATAGACTGTAAATTCACAAAAAAGTAGAAAACGGCAAAATATTGCCTAATTCGATGATATTTGGTTTTAGTCACATTAAGGAAAAGGTAATGATAAACGTCAAAATATTGCTAAATTCGATGATTTTTCGTACGAAACAAAATGCAAGAAAACTTGCTTAAAATGCAATATTATGCGAAATTCTGAGATTTGATGGCCAAATCACATATCGTGATACTACATGAAATAGAATCGAAATATTGGTAAAAATGAATAAATTTACGTAGTATCAAACTACAGAAAAACGTGAAAAAAGTCGCTATTTAACCATATTTGAGGATTTTAACTTCAAATCATGGAGAGAGGTATCGTATTATTTAGATCCAAGAAAAGACATATGACAATGTTGTTTCCAATACAAATGATAAAAATCAATGTGTTTTCATTAGAATTAACTAAAATGTTCCTGATTTTCCGTTTATATTACCGAGGGAAGATGTACACGTAAAACCGCTCTAATCCGGCTGAAACGTCGATATATGCAATCAAACCCGAATTTCTCCCCGTTTCAATATCTTACTCAGTATTTTAACGAGAAACAAATAGATGATTGAAAATGAAGTATTTAAGGTTATTGTCTAATCAATTATGTGTTTGCATCATTTTTATCGAATATGTATGAATTAATATCCATAGACTGTAAATTCACAAAAACGTAGAAAACGGCAAAATATTGCCTAATTCGATGATATTTTGTTTTAGTCACATTAAGGAAAAGGGGATGATAAACGTCAAAATATTGCTAAATTCGATGATTTTTCGTACGAAACAAAATGCAAGAAAACTTGCTTAAAATGCAATATTATGCGAAATTCTGAGATTTGAAGGCCAAATCACATATCGTGATACTACATGAAATAGAATCGAAATATTGGTAAAAATGAATATATTTACGTAGTATCAAACTACATGAAAAACGTGAAAAAAGTCACTATTTAACTATATTTGAGGATTTTAACTTCAAATCATAGAGCGAGGTTTCGTATTATTTAGATCCAAGAAAAGACAAATGACAATGTTGTTTCCAATTCAAATGATAAAAATCAATATGTTTTCATTAGAATTAACTAAAATGTTCCTGATTTTTCGTTTATATTACCGATAGAAGATGTACACGAAAATCGCTCTATTCCGGCTGAAACGTCGATATATGCAATAAAAACAGAACTTCTCCCCTTTCAAATATCTTACTCAGTATTTTAACGAGAAACAAATAGTTGATTGAAATGAAGTATTTAAGGTTATTATCTAATCAATTATGTGTGTGCATCATTTTTATCGTATATATAATGAATTAATACCTATAGACTGAAAATTCACAAAAACGTGGAAAAACGGCAAAATATTGCGTAATTCGATGATATTTGGTTTAAATCAAATAAAGGAAAAGGGGATGATAAACGTCAAAATATTGCTAAATTCGATGATTTTTCGTACTAAACAAAATGCAAGAAAACTTGCTTAAAATGCAATATTATGCGAAATTCTGAGATTTGAAGGCCAAATCACATATCGTGATACTACATGAAATAGAATCGAAATATTGGTAAAAATGAATATATTTACGTAGAATCAAACTACATGAAAAACGTGAAAAAAGTCACTATTTAACAATATTTGAGGATTCTAACTTCAAATCAAAGAGCGAGGTTTCGTATTATTTAGATCAAAGAAAAGACATATGACAATGTTGTTTCCAATACAAATGATAAAAATAAATGTGTTTTCATTAGAATTAACTAAAATGTTCCTGATTTTCCGTTTGTATTACCGAGGGAAGATGTACACGTAAAACCGCTCTAATCCGGCTGAAACGTCGATATATGCAATAAAAACCGAACTTCTCCCCTTTTGAATATCTTACTCAGTATTTTACGAGAAACAAATAGATGTTTGAAAATGAAGTATTTAAGGTTATTATCTAATCAATTATGTGTTTGCATAATTTTTATCGTATATATATGAATTAATACCCATAGATTGAAAATTCAGAAAAACGTGGAAAAACGGCAAAATATTGCCTAATTCGATGATATTTTGTTTAAATCAAATAAAGGAAAAGGGGATGATAAACGTCAAAATATTGCTAAATTCGATGATTTTTCGTACGAAACAAAATGCAAGAAAACTTGCTTAAAATGCAATATTATGCGAAATTCTGAGATTTGAAGGCCAAATCACATATCGTGATACTACATGAAATAGAATCGAAATATTGGTAAAAATGAATATATTTACGTAGATTCAAACTACATGTAACACGTGAAAAAAGTCACTATTTAACCATATTTGAGGATTTTAACTTCAAATCATAGAGCGAGGTTTCGTATTATTTAGATCCAAGAAAAGACATATGACAATGTTGTTTCCAATACAAATGATAAAAATCAATGTGTTTTCATTAGAATTAACTAAAATGTTCTTGATTTTCCGTTTATATTACCGAGGGAAGATGTACACGTAAAACCGCTCCAATCCGGCTGAAACGTCGATATATGCAATAAAAACCGAACTTCTCCCCTTTTCAATATCTTACTCAGTATTTTAACGAGAAACAAATAGATGATTGAAAATGAAGTATTTAAGGTTATTATCTAATCAATTATGTGTTTGTATCATTTTTATCGTATATGTATGAATTATTACCCATAGACTGTAAATTCACAAAAACGTGGAAAACGGGAAAATATTGCCTAATTCGATGATATTTTGTTTAAGACACATAAAGGAAAATGGGATGATAAACGTCAAAATATTGCTAAATTCGATGATTTTTCGAACGAAACAAAATGCAAGAAAACTTGCTTAAAATGCAATATTATGCGAAATTCTGATATTTGAAGGCCAAATCTCATATCGTGATACTACATGAAATAGTATTGAAATATTGGTAAAAATGAATATATTTACGTACAAAATGCAAGTTTTATTGCATTTTGTTTCGTACGAAAAAACATCGAATTTAGCAATATTTTGACGTTTATCATCCCCTTTTCCTTTATGTGATTTAAATAAAATATCATCGAATTAGGCAATATTTTGCCGTTTTTCCACGTTTATGTGAATTTTCAGTTTATTGGTATTAATTCATTATATATACGATAAAAATGATGCAAACACATAATTGATTAGATAATAATCTTAAATACTTCATTTTCAATCAACTTTGTTTCTCGTTAAAATACTGAGTAAGATATTGAAAAGGGGAGAAGTTCTGTTTTTATTGCATATATCAACGTTTCAGCTGGAATAGAGCGATTTTCGTGTACATCTTCCATCGGTAATATAAACGGAAAATCAAGAACATTTTAGTTAATTCAAATGAAAACACATTGATTTTTTTCATTTGTATTGGAAACAACATTGTCATTTGTCTTTTCTTGGATCTAAATAATACGAAACCTCGCTCTATGATTTGAAGTTAAAATCCTCAAATATGGTTAAATAGTGACTTTTTTTCACGTTTTTCATGTAGTTTAATACAACGTAAATATATTCATTTTTACCAATATTTCGATTTTATTTCATGTTGTATCACGAAATGTGATTTGGCCTTCAAATCACAGAATTCCGCATAATATTGCATTTTAAGCAAGTTTTCTTGCCTTTTCTTTCGTACGAAAAATCATCGAATTTAGCAATATTTTGACGTTTATCATCCCCTTTTCCTTTATGTGACTTAAACAAAATATCATCGAATTAGGCAATATTTTGCCGTTTTCCACGTTTTGTGAATTTTCAGTCTATGGGTATTAATTCATATATATACGATAACAATTATGCAAACACATAATTGATTAGATAATAACCTTAAATACTTCATTTTCAATCAACTATTTGTTTCTCGTTAAAATACTGAGTAAGATATTTTAAAAGGGGAGAAGTTCTGTTTTTATTGCATATATCGACGTTTCAGCCGGAATTGAGCGATTTTCGTGTACATCTTCCATCGGTAATATAAACGGAAAATCAGGAACATTTTACTTAATACTAATGAAAACACATTGATTTTTATCATTTGTATTGGTAACAACATTGTCATATGTCTTTTCTTGGATCTAAATAATACGAAACCTCGCTCTATGATTTGAAGTTAAAATCCCCAAATATGGTTAAATAGTGAATTTTTTCACGTTTTTCATGTAGTTTGATACTACGTAAATATATTCATTTTTTACCAATATTTCGATTCTATTTCATGTAGTATCACGATATGTGATTTTGCCTTCAAATCTCAGAATTTCGCATAATATTGCATTTTAAGCAAGTTTTCTTGCCTTTTGTTTCGTACGAAAAATCATCGAATTTAGCAATATTTTGACGTTTATCATCCCCTTTTCCTTTATGTGACTTAAACAAAATATCATCGAATTAGGCAATATTTTGCCGTTTTCCACGTTTTTGTGAATTTTCAGTCTATGGGTATTAATTCATATATATATACGATAAAAATGATGCAAACACATAATTGATTAGATAATAACCTTAAATACTTCATTTTCAATCATCTATTTGTTTCTCATTAAAATACTGAGTAAGATATTGAAAAGGGGAGAAGTTCGGTTTTTATTGCATATATCGACGTTTCAGCCGGATTAGAGCGGTTTTACGTGTACATCTTCCCTCGGTAATATAAACGGAAAATCAGGAACATTTTTGTTAATTCTACTGAAAACACATTGATTTTTATCATTTGTATTGGAAACAACATTGTCATATGTCTATTCTTGGATCTAAATAATATGAAACCTCGCTTTATGATTTGAAGTTAAAATCCTCAAATATGGATAAATAGTGACTTTTTTCACGTTTTTCATGTAGTTTGATACTACGTATATATATTCATTTTTACCAATATTTCGACTCTATTTCATGTAGTATCACGATATGTGATTTTGCCTTCAAATCTCAGAATTTCGCTTAATATTGCATTTTAAGCAAGTTTTCTTGCATTTTGTTTCGTACGAAAAATCATCGAATTTAGCAATATTTTGACGTTTATCATCCCATTTTCCTTTATGTGACTTAAACAAAATATCATCGAATTAGGCAATATTTTTCCGTTTTCCACGTTTTTGTGAATTTACAGTCTATGGGTATTAATTCATACATATACGATAAAAATTATACAAACACATAATTGATTAGATAATAACCTTAAATACTTCATTTTCAATCATCTATTTGTTTCTCGTTAAAATACTGAGTAAGATATTGAAAAGGGGAGAAGTTCGGTTTTTATTGCATACATCGACGTTTCCGCCGGATTAGAGCGGTTTTACGTGTACATCTTCTCTCGGTAATATAAACGGAAAATGAAGAACATTTTAGTTAATTCTAATGAAAACACAATGATTTTTATCATTTGTATTGGTAACAACATTGTCATATGTCTTTTCTTGGATCTAAATAATACGAAACCTCGCTCTATGATTTGAAGTTAAAATCCTCAAATATGGGTAAATAGTGACTTTTTCACGTTCTTCATGTAGTTTGATACTACGTAAATATATTCATTTTTACCAATATTTCGATACTATTTCATGTAGTATCACGATATGAGATTTGGCCTTCAAATCTCAGAATTTCGCATAATATTGCATTTTAAGCAAGGTTTCTTGCATTTTGCTTCGTACGAAAAATCATCGAATTTAGCAATATTTTGACGTTTATCATCCCCTTTTCCTTTATTTGATTTAAACAAAATATCATCGAATTACGCAATATTTTGCGGTTTTCCACGTTTTTGTGAATTTTCAGTCTATGGGTAATAATTCATTATATATACGATAAAAATGACGCAAACACATAATTGATTAGATAATAACCTTAAATACTTCATTTTCAATCATCTATTTGTTTCTCGTTAAAATACTGAGTAAGATATTGAAAAGAGGGAGAAGTTCTGTTTTTATTGCATATATCGACGTTTCAGCCGGAATAGAGCGATTTTCGTGTACATCTTCCATCGGTAATATAAACGGAAAATCAGGAACATTTTAGTTAATACATTAGTATTAACTAAAATGTTCCTGATACACATTGATTTTTATCAAATAAAATTTTGATTTGATTTTTATATTATTTTTATTCAAAACACATTGATTTTTATCATTTGTATTGGAAACAACATTGTCATATGTCTTTTCTTGGATCTAAATAATACGAAACCTCGCTCTATGATTTGAAGTTAAAATCCTCATATATGGTTATATATTGACTTTTTTCACGTTTTTCATGTAGTTTGATATTACGTAAATATATTCATTTTTACCAATATTTCGATACTATTTCATGTAGTATCACGATATGTGATTTGGCCTTCAAATCTCAGAATTTCGCATAATATTGCATTTTAAGCAAGTTTTCAGGCATTTTGTTTCGTACGAAAAATCATCGAATTTAGCAATATTTTGCCGTTTTTCCACGTTTTTGTGAATTTTCAGTCTATGGGTAATAATTCATTATATATACGATAAAAATGACGCAAACACATAATTGATTAGATAATAACCTTAAATACTTCATTTTCAATCATCTATTTGTTTCTCGTTAAAATACTGAGTAAGATATTGAAAAGGGGAGAAGTTCGGTTTTTATTGCATATATCGACGTTTCCGCCGGATTAGAGCGGTTTTACGTGTACATCTTCCCTCGGTAATATAAACGGAAAATCAAGAACATTTTAGTTAATTCTAATGAAAACACAATGATTTTTATCATTTGTATTGGAAACAACATTGTCATATGTCTTTTCTTCGATCTAATTAATACGAAACCTCGCTCTATGATTTGAAGTTAAAATCCTCAAATATGGGTAAATAGTGACTTTTTTCACGTTTTTCATGTAGTTTGATACTACGTAAATATATTCATTTTACCAATATTTCGATACTATTTCATGTAGTATCACGATATGTGATTTGGCTTTCAAATCTCAGAATTTCGCATAATATTGCATTTTAAGCAAGTTTTCTTGCCTTTTGTTTCGTACGAAACATCATCGAATTTAGCAATATTTTGACGTTTATCATCCCCTTTTCCTTTATGTGACTTAAATAAAATATCATCGAATTAGGCAATATTTTGCCGTTTTCCACGTTTTTGTGAATTTTCAGTCTATGGGTATTAATTCATATATATACGATAAAAATGATGCAAACACATAATTGATTAGATAATAACCTTAAATACTTCATTTTCAATCATCTATTTGTTTCTCGTTAAAATACTGAGTAAGATAATGAAAAGGTGAGAAGTTCGGTTTTTATTGCATATATCGACATTTCACCCGGATTAGAGCGGTTTTACGTGTACATCTTCCCTCGGTAATATAAACGGAAAATCAGGAACATTTTAGTTAATTCTAATGAAAACACATTCATTTTTATCATTTGTATTGAAAACAACATTGTCATATGTCTTTTCTTCGATCTAAATAATACGAAACCTCTCTCTATGATTTGAAGTTAAAATCCTCAAATATGGTTAAATAGTGACTTTTTTCACGTTTTTCATGTAGCTTGATACTACGTAAATATATTTATTTTTACCAATATTTCGATTCTATTTCATGTAGTATCACGATATGTGATTTGGCCTTCAAATCTCAGAATTTCGCATAATATTGCATTTTAAGCAAGTTTTCTTGCATTTTGTTTCGTACGAAAAATCATCGAATTTAGCAATATTTTGACGTTTACCATCCCCTTTTCCTTTATGTGACTTAAACAAAATATCATCGAATTAGGCAATATTTTGCCGTTTTCTACGTTTTTGTGAATTTTCAGTCTATGGGTATTAATTCATATATATACGATAAAAATGTTGCAAACCCATAAATGATTAGATAATAACCTTAAATACTTCATTTTCAATCATCTATTTGTTTCTCGTTAAAATACTGAGTAATATATTGAAAAGGGGAGAAGTTCGGTTTTTATTGCATATATCGACGTTTCAGCCGGATTAGAGCGGTTTTACGTGTACATCTTCCCTCGGTAATATAAACGGAAAATCAGGAACATTTTAGTTAATTCTAATAAAAACACATTGATTTTTATAATTTGTATTGGAAACAACATTGTCATATATCTTTTCTTGGTTCTAAATAATACGAAACCTCGCTCTATGATTTGAAGTTAAAATCCTCAAATATGGTTATATAGTGACTTTTTTCCCGTTTTTCATGTAGTTTGTTACTACGTAAATATATTCATTTTTTCCAATATTTCGATTCTATTTCATGTAGTATCACGATATGTGATTTGGCCTTCAAATCTCAGAATTTCGCATAATATTGCATTTTCAGCAAGTTTACTTGCATTTTGTTTCGTACGAAAAATCATCGAATTTAGCAATATTTTGACGTTTATCATCCCCTTTTCCTTTATGTGACTTAAACAAAATATCATCGAATTAGGCAATATTTTGCCGTTTTCTACGTTTTGTGAATTTACAGTCTATGGGAATATCGTATATATATGAATATATATTCATATATATACGATAAAAATGATGCAAACACATAATTGATTAGATAATAACCTTAAATACTTCATTTTCTATCATCTATTTGTTTCTCGTTAAAATACTGAGTAAGATATTGAAAAGGGGAGAAGTTCTGTATTTATTGCATATATCGACGTTTCACCCGGATTAGAGCGATTTTCGTGTACATCTTCCATCGGTAATATAAACGGAAAATCAGGAACATTTTAGTTAATACTAATGAAAACACATTGATTTTTATCATATGTATTGGAAACAACATTGTCATATGTCTTTTCTTGGATCTAAATAATACGAAACCTCGTTCTATGATTTGAAGTTAAAATCCTCATATATGGTTAAATATTACCTTTGCACGTTTTTCATGTAGTTTGATATTACGTAAATATATTCATTTATACCAATATTTCGATCCTATTTCATGTAGTATCACGATATGTGATTTGGCCTTCAAATCTCAGAATTTCGCATAATATTGCATTTTAAGCAAGTTTTCTTGCATTTTGTTTCGTACGAAAAATCATCGTATTTAGCAATATTTTGACGTTTATCATCCCCTTTTCCTTTATGTGACTTAAACAAAATATCATCGAATTAGGCAATATTTTGCCGTTTTCTACGTTTTTGTGAATTTACAGTTTATGGGTATTAATTCATTTATATACGATAAAAATGATGCAAACACATAATTGATTAGATAATAACCTTAAATACTTCATTTTCAATCATCTATTTGTTTCTCATTAAAATACTGAGTAAGATATTGAAAAGGGGAGAAGTTCGGTTTTTATTGCATATATCGACGTTTCACCCGGATTAGAGCGGTTTTACGTGTACATCTTCCCTCGGTAATATAAACGGAAAATCAGGAACATTTTTGTTAATTCTACTGAAAACACATTGATTTTTATCATTTGTATTGGAAACAACATTGTCATATGTCTATTCTTGGATCTAAATAATATGAAACCTCGCTTTATGATTTGAAGTTAAAATCCTCAAATATGGATAAATAGTGACTTTTTCACGTTTTTCATGTAGTTTGATACTACGTATATATATTCATTTTTACCAATATTTCGACTCTATTTCATGTAGTATCACGATATGTAATTTTGCCTTCAAATCTCAGAATTTCGCTTAATATTGCATTTTAAGCAAGTTTTCTTGCATTTTTTTTTCGTACGAAAAATCATCGAATTTAGCAATATTTTGACGTTTATCATCCCCTTTTCCTTTATTTGATTTAAACAAAATATCATCGAATTAGGCAATATTTTGCCGTTTTTCCACGTTTTTGTGAATTTTCAGTCTATGGGTATTAATTCATTATATATACGATACAAATGACGCAAACAAATAATTGATTAGATAATAACCTTAAATACTTCATTTTCAATCAAATATTTGTTTCTCGTTAAAATACTGAGTAAGATATTGAACAGGGGAGAAGTTCTGTTTTTATTGCATATATCGACGTTTCAGCCGGAATAGAGCGATTTTCGTGTACATCTTCCATCGGTAATATAAACGGAAAATCAGGAACATTTTAGTTAATACTAATGAAAACACATTGATTTTTATCATTTGTATTGGAACAACATTGTCATATGTCTTTTCTTGGATCTTAATTATACGAAACCTCGCTCTATGATTTGAAGTTTAAATCCTCATATATGGTTAAATATTGACTTTTTTCACGTTTTTCATGTAGTTTGATATTACGTAAATATATTCATTTATACCAATATTTCGATCCTATTTCATGTAGTATCACGATATGTAATTTGGCCTTCAAATCTCAGAATTTCGCATAATATTGCATTTTAAGCAAGTTTTCTTGCATTTTGTTTCGTACGAAAAATCATCGAATTTAGCAATATTTTGACGTTTATCATCCCCTTTTCCTTTATGTGACTTAAACAAAATATCATCGAATTAGGCAATATTTTGCCGTTTTCTACGTTTTTGTGAATTTACAGTCTATGGGTATATCGTATATATATGAATATATATTCATATATATACGATAAAAATGATGCAAACACATAATTGATTAGATAATAACCTTAAATACTTCATTTTCTATCATCTATTTGTTTCTCGTTAAAATACTGAGTAAGATATTGAAAAGGGGAGAAGTTCTGTTTTTATTGCATATTTCGACGTTTCACCCGGATTAGAGCGATTTTCGTGTACATCTTCCATCGGTAATATAAACGGAAAATCAGGAACATTTTAGTTAATACTAATGAAAACACATTGATTTTTATCATTTGTATTGGAAACAATATTGTCATATGTCTTTTCTTGGATCTAAATAATACGAAACCTCGTTCTATGATTTGTAGTTAAAATCCTCATATATGGTTAAATATTGCCTTTTCACGTTTTTCATGTAGTTTGATATAACGTAAATATATTTATTTTTACCAATATTTCGATACTATTTCATATAGTATCACGATATGTGATTTGGCTTTCAAATCTCAGAATTTCGCATAATATTGCATTTTAAGCAAGTTTTCTTGCCTTTTGTTTCGTACGAAAAATCATCGAATATAGCAATATTTTGACGTTTATCATCCCCTTTTCCTTTATGTGACTTAAATAAAATATGATCGAATTAGGCAATATTTTGCCGTTTTCCACGTTTTTGTGATTTTTCAGTCTATGGGTATTAATTCATATATATACGATAAAAATGATGCAAACACATAATTGATTAAATAATAACCTTAAATACTTCATTTTCAATCATCTATTTGTTTCTCGTTAAAATACTGAGTAAGATAATGAAAAGGGGAGAAGTTCGGTTTTTATTGCATATATCGACGTTTCAGCCGGATTAGAGCGGTTTTACGTGTACATCTTCCCTCGGTAATATAAACGGAAAATCAGGAACATTTTAGTTAATACTAATGAAAAAACATTGATTTTTATCATTTGTATTGGAAACAACATTGTCATATGTCTTTTCTTGGATGTAAATAATACGAAACCTCGCTCTATGATTTGAAGTTAAAATCCTCAAATATGGTTAAATAGTGATTTTTTTCACGTTTTTCATGTTCTTTGATACTACGTAAATATATTCATTTTTACTAATATTTCGATACTATTTCATGTACTATCACGATATGTGATTTGGCCTTCAAATCTCAGAATTTCGCATAATATTGCATTTTAAGCAAGTTTTCTTGCCTTTTGTTTCGTACGAAAAATCATCGAATTTAGCAATATTTTGACGTTTATCATCCCCTTTTCCTTTATGTGACTTAAACAAAATATCATCGAATTAGGCAATATTTTGCCGTTTTCCACGTTTTTGTGAATTTTCAGTCTATGGGTATTAATTCATATATATACGATAAAAATTATGCAAACACATAATTGATTAGATAATAACCTTAAATACTTCATTTTCAATCAACTATTTGTTTCTCGTTAAAATACTGAGTAAGATATTGAAAAGGGAAGAAGTTCTGTTTTTATTGCATATATCGACGTTTCAGCCGGAATAGAGCGATTTTCGTGTACATCTTCCATCGGTAATATAAACGGAAAATCAGGAACATTTTAGTTAATACTAATGAAAACACATGTACTTTCATCATTTGTATTGGTAACAACACTGTCATATGTCTTTTCTTGGATCTAAATAATACGAAACCTCGCTCTATGATTTGAAGTTAAAATCCTCATATATGGTTAAATATTGACTTTTTTCACGTTTTTCATGTAGTTTGATATAACGTAAATATATTTATTTTTACCAATATTTCGATACTATTTCATATAGTATCACGATATGTGATTTGGCTTTCAAATCTCAGAATTTCGCATAATATTGCATTTTAAGCAAGTTTTCTTGCCTTTTGTTTCGTACGAAAAATCATCGAATATAGCAATATTTTGACGTTTATCATCCCCTTTTCCTTTATGTGACTTAAATAAAATATCATCGAATTAGGCAATATTTTGCCGTTTTCCACGTTTTTGTGATTTTTCAGTCTATGGGTATTAATTCATATATATACGATAAAAATGATGCAAACACATAATTGATTAAATAATAACCTTAAATACTTCATTTTCAATCATCTATTTGTTTCTCGTTAAAATACTGAGTAAGATAATGAAAAGGGGAGAAGTTCGGTTTTTATTGCATATATCGACGTTTCAGCCGGATTAGAGCGGTTTTACGTGTACATCTTCCCTCGGTAATATAAACGGAAAATCAGGAACATTTTAGTTAATACTAATGAAAAAACATTGATTTTTATCATTTGTATTGGAAACAACATTGTCATATGTCTTTTCTTGGATCTAAATAATACGAAACCTCGCTCTATGATTTGAAGTTAAAATCCTCAAATATGGTTAAATAGTGACTTTTTTCACGTTTATCATGTACTTTGATACTACGTAAATATATTCATTTTTACTAATATTTCGATACTATTTCATGTACTATCACGATATGTGATTTGGCCTTCAAATCTCAGAATTTCGCATAATATTGCATTTTAAGCAAGTTTTCTTGCCTTTTGTTTCGTACGAAAAATCATCGAATTTAGCAATATTTTGACGTTTATCATCCCCTTTTCCTTTATGTGACTTAAACAAAATATCATCGAATTAGGCAATATTTTGCCGTTTTCCACGTTTTTGTGAATTTTCAGTCTATGGGTATTAATTCATATATATACGATAAAAATTATGCAAACACATAATTGATTAGATAATAACCTTAAATACTTCATTTTCAATCAACTATTTGTTTCTCGTTAAAATACTGAGTAAGATATTGAAAAGGGAAGAAGTTCTGTTTTTATTGCATATATCGACGTTTCAGCCGGAATAGAGCGATTTTCGTGTACTTCTTCCATCGGTAATATAAACGGAAAATCAGGAACATTTTAGTTAATACTAATGAAAAAACATTGATTTTTATCATTTGTATTGGTAACAACACTGTCATATGTCTTTTCTTGGATCTAAATAATACGAAACCTCGCTCTATGATTTGAAGTTAAAATCCTCATATATGGTTAAATATTGACTTTTTCACGTTTTTCATGTAGTTTGATATAACGTAAATATATTCATTTTTACCAATATTTCGATACTATTTCATGTAGTATCACGATATGTGATTTGGCCTTCAAATCTCAGAATTTCGCATAATATTGCATTTTAAGCAAGTTTTCTTGCCTTTTGTTTCGTACGAAAAATCATCGAATTTAGCAATATTTTGACGTTTATCATCCCCTTTTACTTTATGTGACTTAAACAAAATATCATCGAATTAGGCAATATTTTGCCGTTTTCCACGTTTTTGTGAATTTTCAGTCTATGGGTATTAATTCATATATATACGATAAAAATGTTGCAAACCCATAAATGATTAGATAATAACCTTAAATACTTCATTTTCAATCATCTATTTGTTCCTCGTTAAAATACTGAGTAAGATATTGAAAAGGGGAGAAGTTCGGTTTTTATTGCATATATCGACGTTTCAGCCGGATTAGAGCGGTTTTACGTGTACATCTTCCCTCGGTAATATAAACGGAAAATCAGGAACATTTTAGTTAATTCCAATAAAAACACATTGATTTTTATAATTTGTATTGGAAACAACATTGTCATATATCTTTTCTTGGATCTAAATAATACGAAACCTCGCTCTATGATTTGAAGTTAAAATCCTCGAATATGGTTATATTGTGACTTTTTTCACGTTTTTCATGTAGTTTGTTACTACGTAAATATATTCATTTTTACCAATATTTCGATTCTATTTCATGTAGTATCACGATATGTGATTTGGCCTTCAAATCTCAGAATTTCGCATAATATTGCATTTTCAGCAAGTTTACTTGCATTTTGTTTCGTACGAAAAATCATCGAATTTAGCAATATTTTGACGTTTATCATCCCCTTTTCCTTTATGTGACTTAAACAAAATATCATCGAATTAGGCAATATTTTGCCGTTTTCCACGTTTTTGTGAATTTTCAGTCTATGGGTATTAATTCATATATATACGATAAAAATTATGCAAACACATAATTGATTAGATAATAACCTTAAATACTTCATTTTCAATCAACTATTTGTTTCTCGGTAAAATACTGAGTAAGATATTGAAAAGGGGAGAAGTTCTGTTATTATTGCATATATCGACGTTTCAGCCGGAATAGAGCGATTTTCGTGTACTTCTTCCATCGGTAATATAAACGGAAAATCAGGAACATTTTAGTTAATACTAATGAAAAAACATTGATTTTTATCATTTGTATTGGTAACAACACTGTCGTATGTCTTTTCTTGGATCTAAATAATACGAAACCTCGCTCTATGATTTGAAGTTAAAATCCTTATATATGGTTAAATATTGACTTTTTTCACGTTTTTCATGTAGTTTGATATAACATAAATATATTCATTTTTACCAATATTTCGATACTATTTCAGGTAGTATCACGATATGTGATTTGGCCTTCAAATCTCAGAATTTCGCATAATATTGCATTTTAAGCAAGTTTTCATGCCTTTTGTTTCGTACGAAAAATCATCGAATTTAGCAATATTTTGACGTTTATCATCCCCTTTTCCTTTATGTGACTTAAACAAAATATCATCGAATTAGGCAATATTTTGCCGTTTTCCACGGTTTTGTGAATTTTCAGTCTTCAGTTGTGTTTTCATTAGTATTAACTAAAATGTTCCTGATTTTCCGTTTATATTACCGATGAAGATGTACACGAAAATCGCTCTATTCCGGCTGAAACGTCGATATATGCAATAAAAACAGAACTTCTCCCTCTTTTCAATATCTTACTCAGTATTTTACCGAGAAACAAATAGTTGATTGAAAATGAAGTATTTAAGGTTATTATCTAATCAATTATGTGTTTGCATCATTTTTATCGTATATATATGAATTAATACCATAGACTGAAAATTCACAAAAACGTGGAAAAACGGCAAAATATTGCCTAATTCGATGTTATTTTGTTTAAATCAAATAAAGGAAAAGGGGATGATAAACGTCAAAATATTGCTAAATTCGATGATTTTTCGTACGAAACAAAGGCAAGAAAACTTGCTTAAAATGCAATATTATGCGAAATTCTGAGATTTGAAGGCCAAATCACATATCGTGATACTACATGAAATAGAATCGAAATATTGGTAAAAATGAATATATTTACGTAGTGTCAAACTACACGAAAAACGTGAAAAAAGTCACTATTTAACCATATTTGAGGATTTTAACTTCAAATCATAGAGCGAAGTTTCGTATTATTTAGATCCAAGAAAAGATATATGACAATGTTGTTTCCAATACAAATTATAAAAATCAATGTGTTTTCATTAGAATTAACTAAAATGTTCCTGATATTCCGTTTATATTACCGATGGAAGATGTACACGAAAATGGCTCTATTCCGGCTGAAACGTCGATATATGCAATAAAAACAGAACTTCTCTCTCTTTTCAATATCTTACTCAGTATTTTAACGAGAAACAAATAGTTGATTGAAAATGAAGTATTTAAGGTTATTATCTAATCAATTATGTGTTTGCATCATTTTTATCGTATATATATGAATTAATACCCATAGACTGTATATTCACAAAAACGTAGAAAACGGCAAAATATTGCCTAATTCGATGATATTTTGTTTAAGTCACATAAAGGAAAAGGGGATGATAAACGTCAAAATATTGCTAAATTCGATGATTTTTCGTACGAAACAAAATGCAAGTAAACTTGCTGAAAATGCAATATTATGCGAAATTCTGAGATTTGAAGGCCAAATCACATATCGTGATACTACATGAAATAGAATCGAAATATTGGTAAAAATAAATATATTTACGTAGTATCAAACTACATGAAAAACGTGAAAAAAGTCACTATTTAACCATATTTGAGGATTTTAACTTCAAATCATAGAGAGAGGTTTCGTATTATTTAGATCCAAGAAAAGACATATGACAATGTTGTTTCCAATACAAATGATAAAAATGAATGTCTTTTCATTAGAATTAACTAAAATGTTCCTGATTTTCCGTTTATATTACCGAGGGAAGATGTACACGTAAAACCGCTCTAATCCGGGTGAAACGTCGATATATGCAATAAAAACCGAACTTCTCCCTTTTTCAATATCTTACTCAGTATTTTACGAGAAACAAATAGATGATTGAAAATGAAGTATTTAAGGTTATTATCTAATCAATTATGTGTTTCCATAATTTTTATCGTATATATATGAATTAATACCATAGACTGAAAATTCACAAAAACGTGGAAAAACGGCAAAATATTGCCTAATTCGATGTTTTTTTGTTTAAATCAAATAAAGGAAAAGGGGATGATAAACGTCAAAATATTGCTAAATTCGATGATTTTTCGTACGAAACAAAAGGCAAGAAAACTTGCTTAAAATGCAATATTATGCGAAATTCTGAGATTTGAAGGCCAAATCACATATCGTGATACTACATGAAATAGAATCGAAATATTGGTAAAAATGAATATATTTACGTAGTATCAAACTACACGAAAAACGTGAAAAAGTCACTATTTAACCATATTTGAGGATTTTAACTTCAAATCATAGAGCGAAGTTTCGTATTATTTAGATCCAAGAAAAGACATATGACAATGTTGTTTCCAATACAAATTATAAAAATCAATGTGTTTTCACTAGAATTAACTAAAATGTTCCTGATTTTCCGTTTATATTACCGAGGGAAGATGTACACATAAAACCGCTCTAATCCGGCTGAAACGCCGATATATGCAATAAAAACCGAACTTCTCCCCTTTTCAATATCTTACTCAGTATTTTAACGAGAAACAAATAGATGATTGAAAATGAAGTATTTAAGGTTATTATCTAATCATTAATGGGTTTGCAACATTTTTATCGTATATATATGAATTAATACCCATAGACTGAAAATTCACAAAAATGTGGAAAACGGCAAAATATTGCCTAATTCGATGATATTTTGTTTAAGTCACATAAAGGAAAAGGGGATGATAAACGTCAAAATATTGCTAAATTCGATGATTTTTCGTACGAAACAAAAGGCAAGAAAACTTGCTTAAAATGCAATAATATGCGAAATTCTGAGATTTGAAGGCCAAATCACATATCGTGATACTACATGAAATAGTATCGAAATATTGGTAAAAATGAATATATTTACGTTATATCAAACTACATGAAAAACGTGAAAAAAGTCAATATTTAACCATATATGAGGATTTTAACTTCAAATCATAGAGCGAGGTTTCGTATTATTTTGATCCAAGAAAAGACATATGACAGTGTTGTTACCAATACAAATGATAAAAATAAACGTGTTTTCATTAGTATTAACTAAAATGTTCCTGATTTTCCGTTTATATTACCGATGGAAGATGTACACGAAAATCGCTCTATTCCGGCTGAAACGTCGATATATGCAATAAAAACAGAATTCTCCCTCTTTTCAATATCTTACTCAGTATTTTAACGAGAAACAAATAGTTGATTGAAATGAAGTATTTAAGGTTATTATCTAATCAATTATGTGTGTGCATCATTTTTATCGTATATATAATGAATTAATACCTATAGACTGAAAATTCACAAAAACGTGTAAAAACGGCAAAATATTGCGTAATTCGATGATATTTTGTTTAAATCAAATAAAGGAAAAGGGGATGATAAACGTCAACATATTGCTAAATTCGATGTTTTTTCGTACTAAACAAAATGCAAGTAAACTTGCTTAAAATGCAATATTATGCGAAATTCTGAGATTTGAAGGCCATATCACATATCGTGATACTACATGATATAGAATCGAAATATTGGTAAAAATGAATATATTTACGTAGTATCAAACTACATGAAAAACGTGAAAAAAGTCACTATTCAACCATATTTGAGGATTTTAACTTCAAATCATAGAGAGAGGTTTCGTATTATTTAGATCCAAGAAAAGACATATGACAATGTTGTTTCCAATACAAATGATAAAAATCAATGTGTTTTCATTAGAATTAACTAAAATGTTTCTGATTTTCTGTTTATATTACCGAGGGAAGATGTACCCATAAAACCGCTCTAATCCGGCTGAAACGTCGATATATGCAATAAAAACCGAACTTCTCCCCTTTTCAATATCTTACTCAGTATTTTAACGAGAAACAAATAGATGATTGAAAATTAAGTATTTAAGGTTATTATCTAATCAATTATGTGTTTGCATAATTTTTATCGTATATATATGAATTAATACCTATAGACTGAAAATTCACAAAAACGTGGAAAAACGGCAAAATATTGCCTAATTCGATGATATTTTGTTTAAATCACATAAAGGAAAAGGGGATGATAAACGTCAAAGTATTGCTAAATTCGATGATTTTTCGTACGAAACAAAAGGCAAGAAAACTTGCTTAAAATGCAATATTATGCGAAATTCTGAGATTTGAAGGCTAAATCACATATCGTGATGCTACATTAAATAGGATCGAAATATTGGTAAAAATGAATATATTTACGTAGTATCAAACTACAGAAAAACGTGAAAAAAGTCACTATTTAACCATATTTGAGGATTTTAACTTCAAATCATGGAGAGAGGTATCGTATTATTTAGATCCAAGAAAAGACATATGACAATGTTGTTTCCAATACAAATGATAAAAATCAATGTGTTTTCATTAGAATTAACTAAAATGTTCCTGATTTTCCGTTTATATTACCGAGGGAAGATGTACACGTAAAACCGCTCTAATCCGGCTGAAACGTCGATATATGCAATAAAAATCGAACTTCTCCCCTTTGCAATATCTTACTCAGTATTTTAACGAGAAACAAATAGATGATTGAAAATTAAGTATTTAAGGTTATTATCTAATCAATTATGTGTTTGCATAATTTTTATCGTATATATATGAATTAATACCCATACACTGAAAATTCACAAAAACGTGGAAAAACGGCAAAATATTGCCTAATTCGATGATATTTTGTTTAAATCACATAAAGGAAAAGGGGATGATAAACGTCAAAATATTGCTAAATTCGATGATTTTTAGTACGAAACAAAAGGCAAGAAAACTTGCTTAAAATGCAATATTATGCGAAATTCTGAGATTTGAAGGCCAAATCACATATCGTGATACTACATGAAATAGAATCGAAATATTGGTAAAAATGAATATATTTACGTAGTATCAAACTACATGAAAAACGTGAAAAAAGTCACTATTTAACCATATTTGAGGATTTTAACTTCAAATCATAGAGCGAGGTTTCGTATTATTTAGATCCAAGAAAAGACAAATGACAATGTTGTTTCCAATTCAAATGATAAAAATCAATATGTTTTCATTAGAATTAACTAAAATGTTCCTGATTTTTCGTTTATATTACCGATGGAAGATGTACACGAAAATCGCTCTATTCCGGCTGAAACGTCGATATATGCAATAAAAACAGAACTACTCCCCTTTTAAATATCTTACTCAGTATTTTAACGAGAAACAAATAGTTGATTGAAATGAAGTATTTAAGGTTATTATCTAATCAATTATGTGTGTGCATCATTTTTATCGTATATATAATGAATTAATACCTATAGACTGAAAATTCACAAAAACGTGGAAAAACGGCAAAATATTGCGCAATTCGATGATATTTTGTTTAAATCAAATAAAGGAAAAGTGGATGATAAACGTCAAAATAGTGCTAAATTCGATGATTTTTCGTATTAACAAAATGCAAGAAAACTTGCTTAAAATGCAATATTATGCGAAATTCTGAGATTTGAAGGCCAAATCACATATCGTGATACTATATGAAATAAAATCGAAATATTGGTAAAAATGAATATATTTACGTAGAATCAAACTACATGAAAAACGTGAAAAAAGTCACTATTTAACAATACTTAAGGATTCTAACTTCAAATCATAGAGCGAGGTTTCGTATTATTTAGATCAAAGAAAAGACATATGACAATGTTGCTTCCAATACAAATGATAAAAATCAATGTGTTTTCATTAGAATTAACTAAAATGTTCCTGATTTTCCGTTTATATTACCGAGGGAAGATGTACACGTAAAACCGCTCTAATCCGGCTGAAACATCGATATATGCAATAAAACCCGAACTTCTCCCCTTTTCAATATCTTACTCAGTATTTTAACGAGAAACAAATAGATGATTGAAAATGAAGTATTTAAGGTTATTGTCTAATCAATTATGTGTTTGCATCATTTTTATCGAATATATATGAATTAATATCCATAGACTGTAAATTCACAAAAACGTAGAAAACGGCAAAATATTGCCTAATTCGATGATATTTTGTTTTAGTCACATAAAGGAAAAGGGGATGATAAACGTCAAAATATTGCTAAATTCGATGATTTTTCGTACGAAACAAAATGCAAGAAAACTTGCTTAAAATGCAATATTATGCGAAATTCTGAGATTTGAAGGCCAAATCACATATCGTGATACTACATGAAATAGAATCGAAATATTGGTAAAATTGAATATATTTACGTAGTATCAAACTACATGAAAAACGTGAAAAAAGTCACTATTTAACCATATTTGAGGATTTTAACTTCAAATCAAAGAGCGAAGTTTCGTATTATTTAGATCCAAGAAAAGACAAATGACAATGTTGTTTCCAATTCAAATGATAAAAATCAATATGTTTTCAATAGAATTAACTAAAATGTTCCTGATTTTTCGTTTATATTACCGATGGAAGATGTTCACGAAAATCGCTCTATTCCGGCTGAAACGTCGATATATGCAATAAAAACAGAACTTCTCCCCTTTTCAATATCTTACTCAGTATTTTAACGAGAAACAAATAGTTGATTGAAATGAAGTATTTAAGTTTATTATCTAATCAATTATGTGTGTGCATCATTTTTATCGTATATATAATGAATTAATACCTATAGACTGAAAATTCACAAAAACGTGGAAAAACGGCAAAATATTGCGTAATTCGATGATATTTTGTTTAAATCAAATAAAGGAAAAGGGGATGATTAACGTCAAAATATTGCTAAATTCGATGATTTTTCGTACTAAACAAAATGCAAGAAAACTTGCTTAAAATGCAATATTATGCGAAATTCTGAGATTTGAAGGCCAAATCACATATCGTGATACTACATGAAATAAAATCGAAATATTTTTAAAAATGAATATATTTACGTAGTAACAAACTACATGAAAAACGTGAAAAAAGTCACTATATAACCATATTTGAGGATTTTAACTTCAAATCATAGAGCGAGGTTTCGAATTATTTAGATCCAAGAAAAGATATATGACAATGTTGTTTCCAATACAAATGATAAAAATGAATGTGTTTTCATTAGAATTAACTAAAATGTTCCTGATTTTCCGTTTATATTACCGAGGGAAGATGTACACGTAAAACCGCTCTAATCCGGCTGAAACGTCGATATACGCAATAAAAACCGAACTTCTCCCCTTTTCAATATCTTGCTCAGTATTTTAACGAGAAACAAATAGATGATTGAAAATGAAGTATTTAAGGTTATTATCTAATCATTTATGGGTTTGCAACATTTTTATCGTATATATATGAATTAATACCCATAGACTGAAAATTCACAAAAACGTGGAAAACGGCAAAATATTGCCTAATTCGATGATATTTTGTTTAAGTCACATAAAGGAAAAGGGGATGGTAAACGTCAAAATATTGCTAAATTCGATGATTTTTCGTACGAAACATAATGCAAGAAAACTTGCTTAAAATGCAATATTATGCGAAATTCTGAGATTTGAAGGCCAAATCACATATCGTGATACTACATGAAATAGAATCGAAATATTGGTAAAAATAAATATATTTACGTAGTATCAAACTACATGAAAAACGTGAAAAAAGTCACTATTTAACCATATTTGAGGATTTTAACTTCAAATCATAGAGAGAGGTTTCGTATTATTTAGATCCAAGAAAAGACATATGACAATGTTGTTTCCAATACAAATGATAAAAATGAATGTCTTTTCATTAGAATTAACTAAAATGTTCCTGATTTTCCGTTTATATTACCGAGGGAAGATGTACACGTAAAACCGCTCTAATCCGGGTGAAACGTCGATATATGCAATAAAAACCGAACTTCTCCCTTTTTCAATATCTTACTCAGTATTTTACGAGAAACAAATAGATGATTGAAAATGAAGTATTTAAGGTTATTATCTAATCAATTATGTGTTTCCATAATTTTTATCGTATATATATGAATTAATACCATAGACTGAAAATTCACAAAAACGTGGAAAAACGGCAAAATATTGCCTAGTTCGATGTTTTTTTGTTTAAATCAAATAAAGGAAAAGGGGATGATAAACGTCAAAATATTGCTAAATTCGATGATTTTTCGTACGAAACAAAAGGCAAGAAAACTTGCTTAAAATGCAATATTATGCGAAATTCTGAGATTTGAAGGCCAAATCACATATCGTGATACTACATGAAATAGAATCGAAATATTGGTAAAAATGAATATATTTACTTAGTATCAAACTACACGAAAAACGTGAAAAAGTCACTATTTAACCATATTTGAGGATTTTAACTTCAAATCATAGAGCGAAGTTTCGTATTATTTAGATCCAAGAAAAGACATATGACAATGTTGTTTCCAATACAAATTATAAAAATCAATGTGTTTTCACTAGAATTAACTAAAATGTTCCTGATTTTCCGTTTTGTATTACCGAGGGAAGATGTACACATAAAACCGCTCTAATCCGGCTGAAACGTCGATATATGCAATAAAAACCGAACTTCTCCCCTTTTCAATATCTTACTCAGTATTTTAACGAGAAACAAATAGATGATTGAAAATGAAGTATTTAAGGTTATTATCTAATCATTAATGGGTTTGCAACATTTTTATCGTATATATATGAATTAATACCCATAGACTGAAAATTCACAAAAACGTGGAAAACGGCAAAATATTGCCTAATTCGATGATATTTTGTTTAAGTCACATAAAGGAAAAGGGGATGATAAACGTCAAAATATTGCTAAATTCGATGATTTTTCGTACGAAACAAAAGGCAAGAAAACTTGCTTAAAATGCAATATTATGCGAAATTCTGAGATTTGAAGGCCAAATCACATATCGTGATACTACATGAAATAGTATCGAAATATTGGTAAAAATGAATATATTTACGTTATATCAAACTACATGAAAAACGTGAAAAAAGTCAATATTTAACCATATATGAGGATTTTAACTTCAAATCATAGAGCGAGGTTTCGTATTATTTTGATCCAAGAAAAGACATATGACAGTGTTGTTACCAATACAAATGATAAAAATACATGTGTTTTCATTAGTATTAACTAAAATGTTCCTGATTTTCCGTTTATATTACCGATGGAAGATGTACACGAAAATCGCTCTATTCCAGCTGAAACGTCGATATATGCAATAAAAACAGAACTTCTCGCTCTTTTCAATATCTTACTCAGTATTTTAACGAGAAACAAATAGTTGATTGAAATTAAGTATTTAAGGTTATTATCTAATCGATTATTTGTGTGCATCATTTTTATCGTATATATAATGAATTAATACCTATAGACTGAAAATTCACAAAAACGTGTAAAAACGGCAAAATATTGCGTAATTCGATGATATTTTGTTTAAATCAAATAAAGGAAAAGGGGATGATAAACGTCAACATATTGCTAAATTCGATGTTTTTTCGTACTAAACAAAATGCAAGTAAACTTGCTTAAAATGCAATATTATGTGAAATTCTGAGATTTGAAGGCCATATCACATATCGTGATACTACATGATATAGAATCGAAATATTGGTAAAAATGAATATATTTACGTAGTATCAAACTACATGAAAAACGTGAAAAAAGTCACTATTCAACCATATTTGAGGATTTTAACTTCAAATCATAGAGAGAGGTTTCGTATTATTTAGATCCAAGAAAAGACATATGACAATGTTGTTTCTAATACAAATGATAAAAATCAATGTGTTTTCATTAGAATTAACTAAAATGTTCCTGATTTTCTGTTTATATTACCGAGGGAAGATGTACCCGTAAAACCGCTCTAATCCGGCTGAAACGTCGATATATGCAATAAAAACCGAACTTCTCCCCTTTTCAATATCTTACTCAGTATTTTAACGAGAAACAAATAGATGATTGAAAATTAAGTATTTAAGGTTATTATCTAATCAATTATGTGTTTGCATAATTTTTATCGTATATATATGAATTAATACCTATAGACTGAAAATTCACAAAAACGTGGAAAAACAACAAAATATTGCCTAATTCGATGATATTTTGTTTAAATCACATAAAGGAAAAGGGGATGATAAACGTCAAAGTATTGCTAAATTCGATGATTTTTCGTACGAAACAAAAGGCAAGAAAACTTGCTTAAAATGCAATATTATGCGAAATTCTGAGATTTGAAGGCTAAATCACATATCGTGATACTAAATTAAATAGAATCGAAATATTGGTAAAAATGAATATATTTACGTTATATCAAACTACATGAAAAACGTGAAAAAAGTCAATATTTAACCATATATGAGGATTTTAACTTCAAATCATAGAGCGAGGTTTCGTATTATTTTGATCCAAGAAAAGACATATGACAGTGTTGTTACCAATACAAATGATAAAAATACATGTGTTTTCATTAGTATTAACTAAAATGTTCCTGATTTTCCGTTTATATTACCGATGGAAGATGTACACGAAAATCGCTCTATTCCGGCTGAAACGTCGATATATGCAATAAAAACAGAACTTCTCCCTCTTTTCAATATCTTACTCAGTATTTTAACGAGAAACAAATAGTTGATTGAAATGAAGTATTTAAGGTTATTATCTAATCAATTATGTGTGTGCATCATTTTTATCGTATATATAATGAATTAATACCTATAGACTGAAAATTCACAAAAACGTGTAAAAACGGCAAAATATTGCGTAATTCGATGATATTTTGTTTAAATCAAATAAAGGAAAAGGGGATGATAAACGTCAACATATTGCTAAATTCGATGTTTTTTCGTACTAAACAAAATGCAAGTAAACTTGCTTAAAATGCAATATTATGTAAAATTCTGAGATTTGAAGGCCATATCACATATCGTGATACTACATGATATAGAATCGAAATATTGGTAAAAATGAATATATTTACGTAGTATCAAACTACATGAAAAACGTGAAAAAAGTCACTATTCAACCATATTTGAGGATTTTAACTTCAAATCATAGAGAGAGGTTTCGTATTATTTAGATCCAAGAAAAGACATATGACAATGTTGTTTCCAATACAAATGATAAAAATCAATGTGTTTTCATTAGAATTAACTAAAATGTTCCTGATTTTCTGTTTATATTACCGAGGGAAGATGTACCCGTAAAACCGCTCTAATCCGGCTGAAACGTCGATATATGCAATAAAAACCGAACTTCTCCCCTTTTCAATATGTTACTCAGTATTTTAACGAGAAACAAATAGATGATTGAAAATTAAGTATTTAAGGTTATTATCTAATCAATTATGTGTTTGCATAATTTTTATCGTATATATATGAATTAATACCTATAGACTGAAAATTCACAAAAACGTGGAAAAACGGCAAAATATTGCCTAATTCGATGATATTTTGTTTAAATCACATAAAGGAAAAGGGGATGATAAACGTCAAAGTATTGCTAAATTCGATGATTTTTCGTACGAAACAAAAGGCAAGAAAACTTGCTTAAAATGCAATATTATGCGAAATTCTGAGATTTGAAGGCTAAATCACATATCGTGATACTACATTAAATAGAATCAAAATATTGGTAAAAATGAATATATTTACGTAGTATCAAACTACATGAAAAACGTGAAAAAAGTCCCTATTTAACCACATTTGAGGATTTTAACTTCAAATCATAGAGAGAGGTTTCGTATTATTTAGATCGAAGAAAAGACATATGACAATGTTGTTTCCAATACAAATGATACAAATCAATGTGTTTTCATTAGAATTAACTAAAATGTTCTTGATTTTCCTGTTATATTACCGAGGGAAGATGTACACGTAAAACCGCTCTAATCCGGCTGAAACATCGATATATGCAATAAAACCCGAACTTCTCCCCTTTTCAATATCTTACTCAGTATTTTAACGAGAAACAAATAGATGATTGAAAATGAAGTATTTAAGGTTATTGTCTAATCAATTATGTGTTTGCATCATTTTTATCGAATATATATGAATTAATATCCATAGACTGTAAATTCACAAAAACGTAGAAAACGGCAAAATATTGCCTAATTCTATGATATTTTGTTTTAGTCACATAAAGGAAAAGGGGATGATAAACGTCAAAATATTGCTAAATTCGATGATTTTTCGTACGAAACAAAATGCAAGAAAACTTGCTTAAAATGCAATATTATGCGAAATTCTGAGATTTGAAGGCCAAATCACATATCGTGATACTACATGAAATAGAATCGAAATATTGGTAAAAATGAATATATTTATGTCGTATCAAACTACATGAAAAACGTGAAAAAAGTCCCTATTTAACCATATTTGAGGATTTTAACTTCAAATCAAAGAGCGAAGTTTCGTATTATTTAGATCCAAGAAAAGACAAATGACAATGTTGTTTCCAATTCAAATGATAAAAATCAATATGTTTTCATTAGAATTAACTAAAATGTTCCTGATTTTTCGTTTATATTACCGATGGAAGATGTTCACGAAAATCGCTCTATTCCGGCTGAAACGTCGATATATGCAATAAAAACAGAACTTCTCCCCTTTTCAATATCTTACTCAGTATTTTAACGAGAAACAAATAGTTGATTGAAATGAAGTATTTAAGTTTATTATCTAATCAATTATGTGTGTGCATCATTTTTATCGTATATATAATGAATTAATACCTATAGACTGAAAATTCACAAAAACGTGGAAAAACGGCAAAATATTGCGTAATTCGATGATATTTTGTTTAAATCAAATAAAGGAAAAGGGGATGATTAACGTCAAAATATTGCTAAATTCGATGATTTTTCGTACTAAACAAAATGCAAGAAAACTTGCTTAAAATGCAATATTATGCGAAATTCTGAGATTTGAAGGCCAAATCACATATCGTGATACTACATGAAATAGAATCGAAATATTGGTAAAAATGAATATATTTACGTAGAATCAAACTACATGAAAAACGTGAAAAAAGTCAATATTTAACAATATTTGAGTATTCTAACTTCAAATCATAGAGCGAGGTTTCGTATTATTTAGATCAAAAAAAAGACATATGACAATGTTGTTTCCAATACAAATTATAAAAATCAATGTGTTTTCATTAGAATTAACTAAAATGTTCCTGATTTTCCGTTTATATTACCGAGGGAAGATGTACACGTAAAACCGCTCTAATCCGGCTGAAACGTCGATATATGCAATAAAAACCGAACTTCTCCCCTTTTCTATATCTTACTCAGTATTTTACGAGAAACAAATAGATGTTTGAAAATGAAGTATTTAAGGTTATTATCTAATCAATTATATGTTTGCATAATTTTTATCATATATATATATGAATTAATACCCATAGACTGAAAATTCAGAAAAACGTGGAAAAACGGCAAAATATTGCCTAATTCGATGATATTTTGTTTAAATCAAATAAAGGAAAAGGGGATGATAAACGTCAAAATATTGCTAAATTCGAAGATTTTTCGTACGAAACAAAATGCAAGAAAACTTGCTTAAAATGCAATATTATGCGAAATTCTGAGATTTGAAGGCCAAATCACATATCGTGATACTACATGAAATAGAATCGAAATATTGGTAAAAATGAATATATTTACGTAGATTCAAACTACATGTAAAACGTGAAAAAAGTCACTATTTAACCATATTTGAGGATTTTAACTTCAAATCATAGAGCGAGGTTTCGTATTATTTAGATCCTAGACATATGACAATGTTGTTTCCAATACAAATGATAAAAATAAATGTGTTTTCATTAGAATTAACTAAAATGTTCGTGATTTTCCGTTTATATTACCGAGGGAAGATGTACACGTAAAACCGCTCTAATCCGGCTGAAACGTCGATATATGCAATAAAAACCGAACTTCTCCCCTTTTCAATATCTTACTCAGTATTTTACGAGAAACAAATAGATGTTTGAAAATGAAGTATTTAAGGTTATTATCTAATCAATTATATGTTTGCATAATTTTTATCATATATATATATGAATTAATACCCATAGACTGAAAATTCAGAAAAACGTGGAAAAACGGCAAAATATTGCTAAATTCGATGATTTTTCGTATTAACAAAATGCAAGAAAACTTGCTTAAAATCCAATATTATGCGAAATTCTGAGATTTGAAGGCTAAATCACATATCGTGATACTACATGAAATAGAATCGAAATATTGGTAAAAATGAATATATTTACGTAGAATCAAACTACATGAAAAACGTGAAAAAAGTCACTATTTAACAATATTTGAGGATTCTAACTTCAAATCATAGAGCGAGGTTTCGTATTATTTAGATCAAAGAAAAGACATATGACAATGTTGTTTCCAATACAAATGATAAAAATCAATGTGTTTTCATTAGAATTAACTAAAATGTTCTTGATTTTCCGTTTATATTACCGAGGGAAGATGTACACGTAAAACCGCTCTAATCCGGCTGAAACGTCCATATATGCAATAGAAACCGAACTTCTCCCCTTTTCAATATCTTACTCAGTATTTTAACGAGAAACATATAGATGATTGAAAATGAAGTATTTAAGGTTATTATCTAATCAATTAAGTGTTTGCATCATTTTTATCGTATATATATGAATTAATACCCATAGATTTTAAATTCGAAAAAAATGTAGAAAACGGCAAAATATTGCCTAATTCGATGATATTTTGTTTAAGTCACATAAAGGAAAAGGGGATGATAAACGTCAAAATATTGCTAAATTCGATGATTTTTCGTACGAAACAAAATGCAAGAAAACTTGCTTAAAATGCAATATTATGCGAAATTCTGAGATTTGAAGGCCAAATCACATATCGTGATACTACATGAAATAGAATCGAAATATTGGTAAAAATGAATATATTTACGTAGTATCAAACTACAGAAAAACGTGAAAAAAGTCACTATTTAACCATATTTGAGGATTTTAACTTTAAATCATAGAGAGAGGTTTCGTATTATTTAGATCCAAGAAAAAACATATGACAATGTTTTTTCCAATACAAATTATAAAAATCAATGTGTTTTCATTAGAATTAACTAAAATGTTCCTGATTTTATGTTTATATTACCGAGGGAAGATGTACACGTAAAACCGCTCTAATCCGGCTGAAACGTCGATATATGCAATCAAACCCGAACTTCTCCCCGTTTCAATATCTTACTCAGTATTTTAACGAGAAACAAATAGATGATTGAAAATGAAGTATTTAAGGTTATTGTCTAATCAATTATGTGTTTGCATCATTTTTATCGAATATGTATGAATTAATATCCATAGACTGTAAATTCACAAAAACGTAGAAAACGGCAAAATATTGCCTAATTCGATGATATTTTGTTTTAGTCACATTAAGGAAAAGGGGATGATAAACGTCAAAATATTGCTAAATTCGATGATTTTTCGTACGAAACAAAATGCAAGAAAACTTGCTTAAAATGCAATATTATGCGAAATTCTGAGATTTGAAGGCCAAATCACATATCGTGATACTACATGAAATAGAATCGAAATATTGGTAAAAATGAATATATTTACGTAGTATCAAACTACATGAAAAACGTGAAAAAAGTCACTATTTGACTATATTTGAGGATTTTAACTTCAAATCATAGAGCGAGGTTTCGTATTATTTAGATCCAAGAAAAGACAAATGACAATGTTGTTTCCAATTCAAATGATAAAAATCAATATGTTTTCATTAGAATTAACTAAAATGTTCCTGATTTCTCGTTTATATTACCGATAGAAGATGTACACGAAAATCGCTCTATTCCGGCTGAAACGTCGATATATGCAATAAAAACAGAACTTCTCCCCTTTCAAATATCTTACTCAGTATTTTAACGAGAAACAAATAGTTGATTGAAATGAAGTATTTAAGGTTATTATCTAATCAATTATGTGTGTGCATCATTTTTATCGTATATATAATGAATTAATACCTATAGACTGAAAATTCACAAAAACGTGGAAAAACGGCAAAATATTGCGTAATTCGATGATATTTTGTTTAAATCAAATAAAGGAAAAGGGGATGATAAACGTCAAAATATTGCTAAATTCGATGATTTTTCGTACTAAACAAAATGCAAGAAAACTTGCTTAAAATGCAATATTATGCGAAATTCTGAGATTTGAAGGCCAAATCACATATCGTGATACTACATGAAATAGAATCGAAATATTGGTAAAAATGAATATATTTACGTAGAATCAAACTACATGAAAAACGTGAAAAAAGTCACTATTTAACAATATTTGAGGATTCTAACTTCAAATCAAAGAGCGAGGTTTCGTATTATTTAGATCAAAGAAAAGACATATGACAATGTTGTTTCCAATACAAATGATAAAAATAAATGTGTTTTCATTAGAATTAACTAAAATGTTCCTGATTTTCCGTTTGTATTACCGAGGGAAGATGTACACGTAAAACCGCTCTAATCCGGCTGAAACGTCGATATATGCAATAAAAACCGAACTTCTCCCCTTTTGAATATCTTACTCAGTATTTTACGAGAAACAAATAGATGTTTGAAAATGAAGTATTTAAGGTTATTATCTAATCAATTATGTGTTTGCATAATTTTTATCGTATATATATGAATTAATACCCATAGATTGAAAATTCAGAAAAACGTGGAAAAACGGCAAAATATTGCCTAATTCGATGATATTTTATTTAAATCAAATAAAGGAAAAGGGGGTGATAAACGTCAAAATATTGCTAAATTCGATGATTTTTCGTACGAAACAAAATGCAAGAAAACTTGCTTAAAATGCAATATTATGCGAAATTCTGAGATTTGAAGGCCAAATCTCATATCGTGATACTACATGAAATAGTATTGAAATATTGGTAAAAATGAATATATTTACGTACAAAATGCAAGTTTTATTGCATTTTGTTTCGTACGAAAAAACATCGAATTTAGCAATATTTTGACGTTTATCATCCCCTTTTCCTTTATGTGATTTAAATAAAATATCATCGAATTAGGCAATATTTTGCCGTTTTTCCACGTTTATGTGAATTTTCAGTTTATTGGTATTAATTCATTATATATACGATAAAAATGATGCAAACACATAATTGATTAGATAATAATCTTAAATACTTCATTTTCAATCAACTTTGTTTCTCGTGAAAATACTGAGTAAGATATTGAAAAGGGGAGAAGTTCTGTTTTTATTGCATATATCAACGTTTCAGCTGGAATAGAGCGATTTTCGTGTACATCTTCCATCGGTAATATAAACGGAAAATCAAGAACATTTTAGTTAATTCAAATGAAAACACATTGATTTTTTTCATTTGTATTGGAAACAACATTGTCATTTATCTTTTCTTGGATCTAAATAATACGAAACCTCGCTCTATGATTTGAAGTTAAAATCCTCAAATATGGTTAAATAGTGACTTTTTTTCACGTTTTTCATGTAGTTTGATACAACGTAAATATATTCATTTTTACCAATATTTCGATTTTATTTCATGTTGTATCACGAAATGTGATTTGGCCTTCAAATCTCAGAATTCCGCATAATATTGCATTTTAAGCAAGTTTTCTTGCCTTTTCTTTCGTACGAAAAATCATCGAATTTAGCAATATTTTGACGTTTATCATCCCCTTTTCCTTTATGTGACTTAAACAAAATATCATCGAATTAGGCAATATTTTGCCGTTTTCCACGTTTTTGTGAATTTTCAGTCTATGGGTATTAATTCATATATATATACGATAAAAATGATGCAAACACATAATTGATTAGATAATAACCTTAAATACTTCATTTTCAATCATCTATTTGTTTCTCATTAAAATACTGAGTAAGATATTGAAAAGGGGAGAAGTTCGGTTTTTATTGCATATATCGACGTTTCAGCCGGATTAGAGCGGTTTTACGTGTACATCTTCCCTCGGTAATATAAACGGAAAATCAGGAACATTTTTGTTAATTCTACTGAAAAAACATTGATTTTTATCATTTGTATTGGAAACAACATTGTCATATGTCTATTCTTGGATCTAAATAATATGAAACCTCGCTTTATGATTTGAAGTTAAAATCCTCAAATATGGATAAATAGTGACTTTTTTCACGTTTTTCATGTAGTTTGATACTACGTATATATATTCATTTTTACCAATATTTCGACTCTATTTCATGTAGTATCACGATATGTGATTTTGCCTTCAAATCTCAGAATTTCGCTTAATATTGCATTTTAAGCAAGTTTTCTTGCATTTTGTTTCGTACGAAAAATCATCGAATTTAGCAATATTTTGACGTTTATCATCCCATTTTCCTTTATGTGACTTAAACAAAATATCATCGAATTAGGCAATATTTTTCCGTTTTCCACGTTTTTGTGAATTTACAGTCTATGGGTATTAATTCAAACATATACGATAAAAATTATACAAACACATAATTGATTAGATAATAACCTTAAATACTTCATTTTCAATCATCTATTTGTTTCTCGTTAAAATACTGAGTAAGATATTGAAAAGGGGAGAAGTTCGGTTTTTATTGCATATATCGACGTTTCCGCCGGATTAGAGCGGTTTTACGTGTACATCTTCCCTCGGTAATATAAACGGAAAATCAAGAACATTTTAGTTAATTCTAATGAAAACACAATGATTTTTATCATTTGTATTGGAAACAACATTGTCATATGTCTTTTCTTGGATCTAAATAATACGAAACCTCGCTCTATGATTTGAAGTTAAAATCCTCAAATATGGGTAAATAGTGACTTTTTCACGTTTTTCATGTAGTTTGATACTACGTAAATATATTCATTTTTACCAATATTTCGATACTATTTCATGTAGTATCACGATATGAGATTTGGCCTTCAAATCTCAGAATTTCGCATAATATTGCATTTTAAGCAAGGTTTCTTGCATTTTGCTTCGTACGAAAAATCATCGAATTTAGCAATATTTTGACGTTTATCATCCCCTTTTCCTTTATGTGACTTAAATAAAATACCATCGAATTAGGCAATATTTTTCCGTTTTCCACGTTTTTGTGAATTTACAGTCTATGGGTATTAATTCATACATATACGATAAAAATTATACAAACACATAATTGATTAGATAATGACCTTAAATTCTTCATTTTCAATCATCTATTTGTTTCTCGTTAAAATACTGAGCAAGATATTGAAAAGGGGAGAAGTTCGGTTTTTATTGCATACATCGACGTTTCCGCCGGATTAGAGCGGTTTTACGTGTACATCTTCCCTCGGTAATATAAACGGAAAATCAAGAACATTTTAGTTAATTCTAATGAAAACACAATGATTTTTATCATTTGTATTGGAAACAACATTGTCATATGTCTTTTCTTGGATCTAAATAATACGAAACCTCGCTCTATGATTTGAAGTTAAAATCCTCAAATATGGGTAAATAGTGACTTTTTCACGTTCTTCATGTAGTTTGATACTACGTAAATATATTCATTTTTACCAATATTTCGATACTATTTCATGTAGTATCACGATATGAGATTTGGCCTTCAAATCTCAGAATTTCGCATAATATTGCATTTTAAGCAAGGTTTCTTGCATTTTGCTTCGTACGAAAAATCATCGAATTTAGCAATATTTTGACGTTTATCATCCCCTTTTCCTTTATTTGATTTAAACAAAATATCATCGAATTACGCAATATTTTGCGGTTTTCCACGTTTTTGTGAATTTTCAGTCTATGGGTAATAATTCATTATATATACGATAAAAATGACGCAAACACATAATTGATTAGATAATAACCTTAAATACTTCATTTTCAATCATCTATTTGTTTCTCGTTAAAATACTGAGTAAGATATTGAAAAGAGGGAGAAGTTCTGTTTTTATTGCATATATCGACGTTTCAGCCGGAATAGAGCGATTTTCGTGTACATCTTCCATCGGTAATATAAACGGAAAATCAGGAACATTTTAGTTAATACATTAGTATTAACTAAAATGTTCCTGATACACATTGATTTTTATCAAATAAAATTTTGATTTGATTTTTATATTATTTTTATTCAAAACACATTGATTTTTATCATTTGTATTGGAAACAACATTGTCATATGTCTTTTCTTGGATCTAAATAATACGAAACCTCGCTCTATGATTTGAAGTTAAAATCCTCATATATGGTTAAATATTGACTTTTTTCACGTTTTTCATGTAGTTTGATATTACGTAAATATATTCATTTTTACCAATATTTCGATACTATTTCATGTAGTATCACGATATGTGATTTGGCCTTCAAATCTCAGAATTTCGCATAATATTGCATTTTAAGCAAGTTTTCAGGCATTTTGTTTCGTACGAAAAATCATCGAATTTAGCAATATTTTGCCGTTTTTCCACGTTTTTGTGAATTTTCAGTCTATGGGTAATAATTCATTATATATACGATAAAAATGACGCAAACACATAATTGATTAGATAATAACCTTAAATACTTCATTTTCAATCATCTATTTGTTTCTCGTTAAAATACTGAGTAAGATATTGAAAAGGGGAGAAGTTCGGTTTTTATTGCATATATCGACGTTTCCGCCGGATTAGAGCGGTTTTACGTGTACATCTTCCCTCGGTAATATAAACGGAAAATCAAGAACATTTTAGTTAATTCTAATGAAAACACAATGATTTTTATCATTTGTATTGGAAACAACATTGTCATATGTCTTTTCTTCGATCTAATTAATACGAAACCTCGCTCTATGATTTGAAGTTAAAATCCTCAAATATGGGTAAATAGTGACTTTTTTCACGTTTTTCATGTAGTTTGATACTACGTAAATATATTCATTTTACCAATATTTCGATACTATTTCATGTAGTATCACGATATGTGATTTGGCTTTCAAATCTCAGAATTTCGCATAATATTGCATTTTAAGCAAGTTTTCTTGCCTTTTGTTTCGTACGAAACATCATCGAATTTAGCAATATTTTGACGTTTATCATCCCCTTTTCCTTTATGTGACTTAAATAAAATATCATCGAATTAGGCAATATTTTGCCGTTTTCCACGTTTTTGTGAATTTTCAGTCTATGGGTATTAATTCATATATATACGATAAAAATGATGCAAACACATAATTGATTAGATAATAACCTTAAATACTTCATTTTCAATCATCTATTTGTTTCTCGTTAAAATACTGAGTAAGATAATGAAAAGGTGAGAAGTTCGGTTTTTATTGCATATATCGACATTTCACCCGGATTAGAGCGGTTTTACGTGTACATCTTCCCTCGGTAATATAAACGGAAAATCAGGAACATTTTAGTTAATTCTAATGAAAACACATTCATTTTTATCATTTGTATTGAAAACAACATTGTCATATGTCTTTTCTTCGATCTAAATAATACGAAACCTCTCTCTATGATTTGAAGTTAAAATCCTCAAATATGGTTAAATAGTGACTTTTTTCACGTTTTTCATGTAGCTTGATACTACGTAAATATATTTATTTTTACCAATATTTCGATTCTATTTCATGTAGTATCACGATATGTGATTTGGCCTTCAAATCTCAGAATTTCGCATAATATTGCATTTTAAGCAAGTTTTCTTGCATTTTGTTTCGTACGAAAAATCATCGAATTTAGCAATATTTTGACGTTTACCATCCCCTTTTCCTTTATGTGACTTAAACAAAATATCATCGAATTAGGCAATATTTTGCCGTTTTCTACGTTTTTGTGAATTTTCAGTCTATGGGTATTAATTCATATATATACGATAAAAATGTTGCAAACCCATAAATGATTAGATAATAACCTTAAATACTTCATTTTCAATCATCTATTTGTTTCTCGTTAAAATACTGAGTAATATATTGAAAAGGGGAGAAGTTCGGTTTTTATTGCATATATCGACGTTTCAGCCGGATTAGAGCGGTTTTACGTGTACATCTTCCCTCGGTAATATAAACGGAAAATCAGGAACATTTTAGTTAATTCTAATAAAAACACATTGATTTTTATAATTTGTATTGGAAACAACATTGTCATATATCTTTTCTTGGTTCTAAATAATACGAAACCTCGCTCTATGATTTGAAGTTAAAATCCTCAAATATGGTTATATAGTGACTTTTTTCCCGTTTTTCATGTAGTTTGTTACTACGTAAATATATTCATTTTTTCCAATATTTCGATTCTATTTCATGTAGTATCACGATATGTGATTTGGCCTTCAAATCTCAGAATTTCGCATAATATTGCATTTTCAGCAAGTTTACTTGCATTTTGTTTCGTACGAAAAATCATCGAATTTAGCAATATTTTGACGTTTATCATCCCCTTTTCCTTTATGTGACTTAAACAAAATATCATCGAATTAGGCAATATTTTGCCGTTTTCTACGTTTTGTGAATTTACAGTCTATGGGAATATCGTATATATATGAATATATATTCATATATATACGATAAAAATGATGCAAACACATAATTGATTAGATAATAACCTTAAATACTTCATTTTCTATCATCTATTTGTTTCTCGTTAAAATACTGAGTAAGATATTGAAAAGGGGAGAAGTTCTGTATTTATTGCATATATCGACGTTTCACCCGGATTAGAGCGATTTTCGTGTACATCTTCCATCGGTAATATAAACGGAAAATCAGGAACATTTTAGTTAATACTAATGAAAACACATTGATTTTTATCATATGTATTGGAAACAACATTGTCATATGTCTTTTCTTGGATCTAAATAATACGAAACCTCGTTCTATGATTTGAAGTTAAAATCCTCATATATGGTTAAATATTACCTTTGCACGTTTTTCATGTAGTTTGATATTACGTAAATATATTCATTTATACCAATATTTCGATCCTATTTCATGTAGTATCACGATATGTGATTTGGCCTTCAAATCTCAGAATTTCGCATAATATTGCATTTTAAGCAAGTTTTCTTGCATTTTGTTTCGTACGAAAAATCATCGTATTTAGCAATATTTTGACGTTTATCATCCCCTTTTCCTTTATGTGACTTAAACAAAATATCATCGAATTAGGCAATATTTTGCCGTTTTCTACGTTTTTGTGAATTTACAGTTTATGGGTATTAATTCATTTATATACGATAAAAATGATGCAAACACATAATTGATTAGATAATAACCTTAAATACTTCATTTTCAATCATCTATTTGTTTCTCATTAAAATACTGAGTAAGATATTGAAAAGGGGAGAAGTTCGGTTTTTATTGCATATATCGACGTTTCACCCGGATTAGAGCGGTTTTACGTGTACATCTTCCCTCGGTAATATAAACGGAAAATCAGGAACATTTTTGTTAATTCTACTGAAAACACATTGATTTTTATCATTTGTATTGGAAACAACATTGTCATATGTCTATTCTTGGATCTAAATAATATGAAACCTCGCTTTATGATTTGAAGTTAAAATCCTCAAATATGGATAAATAGTGACTTTTTCACGTTTTTCATGTAGTTTGATACTACGTATATATATTCATTTTTACCAATATTTCGACTCTATTTCATGTAGTATCACGATATGTAATTTTGCCTTCAAATCTCAGAATTTCGCTTAATATTGCATTTTAAGCAAGTTTTCTTGCATTTTTTTTTCGTACGAAAAATCATCGAATTTAGCAATATTTTGACGTTTATCATCCCCTTTTCCTTTATTTGATTTAAACAAAATATCATCGAATTAGGCAATATTTTGCCGTTTTTCCACGTTTTTGTGAATTTTCAGTCTATGGGTATTAATTCATTATATATACGATAAAAATGACGCAAACAAATAATTGATTAGATAATAACCTTAAATACTTCATTTTCAATCAAATATTTGTTTCTCGTTAAAATACTGAGTAAGATATTGAACAGGGGAGAAGTTCAGTTTTTATTGCATATATCGACGTTTCAGCCGGAATAGAGCGATTTTCGTGTACATCTTCCATCGGTAATATAAACGGAAAATCAGGAACATTTTAGTTAATACTAATGAAAACACATTGATTTTTATCATTTGTATTGGAACAACATTGTCATATGTCTTTTCTTGGATCTTAATAATACGAAACCTCGCTCTATGATTTGAAGTTAAAATCCTCATATATGGTTAAATATTGACTTTTTTCACGTTTTTCATGTAGTTTGATATTACGTAAATATATTCATTTATACCAATATTTAGATCCTATTTCATGTAGTATCACGATATGTAATTTGGCCTTCAAATCTCAGAATTTCGCATAATATTGCATTTTAAGCAAGTTTTCTTGCATTTTGTTTCGTACGAAAAATCATCGAATTTAGCAATATTTTGACGTTTATCATCCCCTTTTCCTTTATGTGACTTAAACAAAATATCATCGAATTAGGCAATATTTTGCCGTTTTCTACGTTTTTGTGAATTTACAGTCTATGGGTATATCGTATATATATGAATATATATTCATATATATACGATAAAAATGATGCAAACACATAGTTGATTAGATAATAACCTTAAATACTTCATTTTCTATCATCTATTTGTTTCTCGTTAAAATACTGAGTAAGATATTGAAAAGGGGAGAAGTTCTGTTTTTATTGCATATTTCGACGTTTCACCCGGATTAGAGCGATTTTCGTGTACATCTTCCATCGGTAATATAAACGGAAAATCAGGAACATTTTAGTTAATACTAATGAAAACACATTGATTTTTATCATTTGTATTGGAAACAATATTGTCATATGTCTTTTCTTGGATCTAAATAATACGAAACCTCGTTCTATGATTTGTAGTTAAAATCCTCATATATGGTTAAATATTGCCTTTTCACGTTTTTCATGTAGTTTGATATTACGTAAATATATTCATTTATACCAATATTTCGATCCTATTTCATGTAGTATCACGATATGTGATTTGGCCTTCAAATCTCAGAATTTCGCATAATATTGCATTTTCAGCAAGTTTACTTGCATTTTGTTTCGTACGAAAAATCATCGAATTTAGCAATATTTTGACGTTTATCATCCCCTTTTCCTTTATGTGTCTTAAACAAAATATCATCGAATTAGGCAATATTTTGCCGTTTTCTACGTTTTTGTGAATATACAGTCTATGGGTATTAATTCATATATATACGATAAAAATGATGCAAACACATAATTGATTAAATAATAACCTTAAATACTTCATTTTCAATCAACTATTTGTTTCTCGTTAAAATACTGAGTAAGATATTGAAAAGAGGGAGAAGTTCTTTTTTTATTGCATATATCGACGTTTCAGCCGGAATAAAGCGATTTTCGTGTACATCTTCCATCGGTAATATAAACGGAAAATCAGGAACATTTTAGTTAATACTAATGAAAACACATGTATTTTTATCATTTGTATTGGTAACAACACTGTCATATGTCTTTTCTTGGATCTAAATAATACGAAACCTCGCTCTATGATTTGAAGTTAAAATCCTCATATATGGTTAAATATTGACTTTTTTCACGTTTTTCATGTAGTTTGATATAACGTAAATATATTCATTTTTACCAATATTTCGATACTATTTCATGTAGTATCACGATATGTGATTTGGCTTTCAAATCTCAGAATTTCGCATAATATTGCATTTTAAGCAAGTTTTCTTCCCTTTTGTTTCGTACGAAAAATCATCGAATTTAGCAATATTTTGACGTTTATCATCCCCTTTTCCTTTATTTGATTTAAACAAAATATCATCGAATTACGCAATATTTTGCCGTTTTTCCACGTTTTTGTGAATTTTCAGTCAATGGGTAATAATTCATTATATATACGATAAAAATGACGCAAACACATAATTGATTAGATAATAACCTTAAATACTTCATTTTCAATCAACTATTTGTTTCTCGTTAAAATACTGAGTAAGATATTGAAAAGAGGGAGAAATTCTGTTTTTATTGCATATATCGACGTTTCAGCCGGAATAGAGCGATTTTCGTGTACATCTTCCATCGGTAATATAAACGGAAAATCAGGAACATTTTAGTTAATACTAATGAAAACACATTGATTTTTATCATTTGTATTGGAAACAACATTGTCAAATGTCTTTTCTTGGATCTAAATAATACGAAACCTCGCTCTATGATTTGAAGTTAAAATCTTCATATATGGTTAAATATTGACTTTTTCACGTTTTTCATGTAGTTTGATATTACGTAAATATATTCATTTTTACCAATATTTCGATACTATTTCATGTAGTATCACGATATTTGATTTGGCCTTCAAATCTCAGAATTTCGCATAATATTGCATTTTAGGCAAGTTTTCAGGCATTTTGTTTCGTACGAAAAATCATCGAATTTAGCAATATTTTGACGTTTATCATCCCATTTTCCTTTATGTGACTTAAACAAAATATCATCGAATTAGGCAATATTTTTCCGTTTTCCACGTTTTTGTGAATTTACAGTCTATGGGTATTAATTCATACATATACGATAAAAATTATACAAACACATAATTGATTAGATAATAACCTTAAATACTTCATTTTCAATCATCTATTTGTTTCTCGTTAAAATACTGAGTAAGATATTGAAAAGGGGAGAAGTTCGGTTTTTATTGCATATATCGACGTTTCCGCCGGATTAGAGCGGTTTTACGTGTACATCTTCCCTCGGTAATATAAACGGAAAATCAAGAACATTTTAGTTAATTCTAATGAAAACACAATGATTTTTATCATTTGTATTGGAAACAACATTGTCATATGTCTTTTCTTGGGTCTAAATAATACGAAACCTCGCTCTATGATTTGAAGTTAAAATCCTCAAATATGGGTAAATAGTGACTTTTTCACGTTCTTCATGTAGTTTGATACTACGTAAATATATTCATTTTTACCAATATTTCGATACTATTTCATGTAGTATCACGATATGAGATTTGGCCTTCAAATCTCAGAATTTCGCATAATATTGCATTTTAAGCAAGTTTTCTTGCCTTTTGTTTCGTACGAAACATCATCGAATTTAGCAATATTTTGACGTTTATCATCCCCTTTTCCTTTATGTGACTTAAATAAAATATCATCGAATTAGGGAATATTTTGCCGTTTTCCACGTTTTTGTGAATTTTCAGTCTATGGGTATTAATTCATATATATACGATAAAAATGATGCAAACACATAATTGATTAGATAATAACCTTATATACTTCATTTTCAATCATCTATTTGTTTCTCGTTAAAATACTGAGTAAGATAATGAAAAGGTGAGAAGTTCGGTTTTTATTGCATATATCGAAGTTTCAGCCGGATTAGAGCGGTTTTACGTGTACATCTTCCCTCCGTAATATAAACGGAAAATCAGGAACATTTAGTTAATTCTAATGAAAACACATTGATTTTTTATAATTTGTATTGGAAACAACATTATCATATGTCTTTTCTTGGATCTAAATAATACGAAACTTCGCTCTATGATTTGAAGTTAAAATCCGCAAATATGGTTAAATAGTGACTTTTTTCACGTTTTTCGTGTAGTTTGATACTACGTAAATATATTCATTTTTACCAATATTTCGATTCTATTTCATGTAGTATCACGATATGTGATTTGGCCTTCAAATCTCAGAATTTCGCATAATATTGCATTTTAAGCAAGTTTTCTTGAACAAAATAACATCGAATTAGGCAATATTTTGCCGTTTTTCCACGTTTTTGTGAATATACAGTCTATGGGTATTAATTCATATATATACGATAAAAATGATGCAAACACATAATTGATTAGAAAATAACCTTAAATACTTCATTTTCAATCAACTATTTGTTTCTCGTTAAAATACTGAGTAAGATATTGAAAAGAGGGAGAAGTTCTGTTTTTATTGCATATATCGACGTTTCAGCCGGAATAGAGCGATTTTCGTGTACATCTTCCATCGGTAATATAAACGGAAAATCAGGAACATTTTAGGTAATACTACTGAAAACACATGTATTTTTATCATTTGTATTGGTAACAACACTGTCATATGTCTTTTCTTGGATCTAAATAATACGAAACCTCGCTCTATGATTTGAAGTTAAAATCCTCATATATGGTTAAATATTGACTTTTTTCACGTTTTTCATGTAGTTTGATATAACGTAAAATATTCATTTTTACCAATATTTCGATACTATTTCATGTAGTATCACGATATGTGATTTGGCCTTCAAATCTCAGAATTTCGCATAATATTGCATTTTAAGCAAGTTTTCTTGCCTTTTGTTTCGTACGAAAAATCATCGAATTTAGCAATATTTTGACGTTTATCATCCCCTTTTCCTTTATGTGACTTAAACAAAATAACAGTGAATTAGGCAATATTTTGCCGTTTTCCACGTTTTTGTGAATTTTCAGTCTATGGGTATTAATTCATATATATACGATAAAAATGATGCAAACACATAATTGATTAGATAATAACCTTAAATACTTCATTTTCAATCATCTATTTGTTTCTCGTTAAAATACTGAGTAAGATAATGAAAAGGGGAGAAGTTCGGTTTTTATTGCATATATCGACGTTTCAGCCGGATTAGAGCGGTTTTACGTGTACATCTTCCCTCGGTAATATAAACGGAAAATCAGGAACATTTTAGTTAATTCTAATGAAAACACATTGATTTTTATAATTTGTATTGGAAACAACATTGTCATATGTCTTTTCTTGGATCTAAATAATACGAAACTTCGCTTTATGATTTGAAGTTAAAATCCTCAAATATGGTTAAATAGTGACTTTTTTCACGTTTTTCGTGTAGTTTGATACTGCGTAAATATATTCATTTTTACCAATATTTCGATTCTATTTCATGTAGTATCACGATATGTGATTTGGCCTTCAAATCTCAGAATTTCGCATAATATTGCATTTTAAGCAAGTTTTCTTGCCTTTTGTTTCGTACGAAAAATCATCGAATTTAGCAATATTTTGAAGTTTATCATCCCCTTTTCCTTTATGTGACTTAAACAAAATATCATCGAATTAGGCAATATTTTGCCGTTTTCTACGTTTTTGTGAATATACAGTCTATGGGTATTAATTCATATATATACGGTAAAAATGATGCAAACACATAATTGATTAGATAATAACCTTAAATACTTCATTTTCAATCAACTATTTGTTTCTCGTTAAAATACTGAGTAAGATATTGAAAAGAGGGAGAAGTTCTGTTTTTATTGCATATATCGACGTTTCAGCCGGAATAGAGCGATTTTCGTGTACATCTTCCATCGGTAATATAAACGGAAAATCAGGAACATTTTAGTTAATACTAATGAAAACACATGTATTTTTATCATTTGTATTGGTAACAACACTGTCATATGTCTTTTCTTGGATCTAAATAATACGAAACCTCGCTCTATGATTTGAAGTTAAAATCCTCATATATGGTTAAATATTGACTTTTTTCACGTTTTTCATGTAGTTTGATATAACGTAAATATATTCATTTTTACCAATATTTCGATACTATTTCATGTAGTATCACGATATGTGATTTGGCCTTCAAATCTCAGAATTTCGCATAATATTGCATTTTAAGCAAGTTTTCTTGCCTTTTGTTTCGTACGAAAAATCATCGAATTTAGCAATATTTTGACGTTTATCATCCCCTTTTCCTTTATGTGACTTAAACAAAATATCATCGAATTAGGCAATATTTTTCCGTTTTCCACGTTTTTGTGAATTTTCAGTCTATGGGTATTAATTCATATATATACGATAAAAATGTTGCAAACCCATAAATGATTAGATAATAACCTTAAATACTTCATTTCAATCATCTATTTGTTTCTCGCTAAAATACTGAGTAAGATATTGAAAAGGGGAGAAGTTCGATTTTTATTGCATATATCGACGTTTCAGCCGGATTAGAGCGGTTTTACGTGTACATCTTCCCTCGGTAATATAAACGGAAAATCAGGAACATTTTAGTTAATTCTAATAAAAACACATTGATTTTTGTAATTTGTGTTGGAAACAACATTGTCATATATCTTTTCTTGGATCTAAATAATACGAAACCTCGCTCTATGATTTGAAGTTAAAATCCTCAAATATGGTTATATCGTGACTTTTTTCACGTTTTTCATGTAGTTTGTTACTACGTAAATATATTCATTTTTACCAATATTTCGATTCTATTTCATGTAGTATCACGATATGTGATTTGGCCTTCAAATCTCAGAATTTCGCATAATATTGCATTTTCAGAAAGTTTACTTGCATTTTGTTTCGTACGAAAAATTATCGAATTTAGCAATATTTTGACGTTTATCATCCCCTTTTCCTTTATGTGACTTAAACAAAATATCATCGAATTAGGCAATATTTTGCCGTTTTCTACGTTTTTGTGAATATACAGTCTATGGGTATTAATTCATATATATATACGATAAAAATGATGCAAACACATAATTGATTAGATAATAACCTTAAATACTTCATTTTCAATCAACTATTTGTTTCTCGTTAAAATACTGAGTAAGATATTGAAAAGAGGGAGAAGTTCTGTTTTTATTGCATATATCGACGTTTCAACCGGAATAGAGCGATTTTCGTGTACATCTTCCATCGGTAATATAAACGGAAAATCAGGAACATTTTAGTTAATACTTCTGAAAACACATGTATTTTAATCATTTGTATTGGTAACAACACTGTCATATGTCTTTTCTTGGATCTAAATAATACGAAACCTCGCTCTATGATTTGAAGTTAAAATCCTCATATATGGTTAAATATTGACTTTTTTCACGTTTTTCATGTAGTTTGATATAACGTAAATATATTCATTTTTACCAATATTTCGATACTATTTCATGTAGTATCACGATATGTGATTTGGCCTTCAAATCTCAGAATTTCGCATAATATTGCATTTTAAGCAAGTTTTCTTGCCTTTTGTTTCGTACGAAAAATCATCGAATTTAGCAATATTTTGACGTTTATCATCCCCTTTTCCTTTATGTGACTTAAACAAAATAACACCGAATTAGGCAATATTTTGCCGTTTTCCACGTTTTTGTGAATTTTCAGTCTATGGGTATTAATTCATATATATACGATAAAAATGATGCAAACACATAATTGATTAGATAATAACCTTAAATACTTCATTTTCAATCATCTATTTGTTTCTCGTTAAAATACTGAGTAAGATAATGAAAAGGGGAGAAGTTCGGTTTTTATTGCATATATCGACGTTTCAGCCGGATTAGAGCGGTTTTACGTGTACATCTTCCCTCGGTAATATAAACGGAAAATCAGGAACATTTTAGTTAATTCTAATGAAAACACATTGATTTTTATAATTTGTATTGGAAACAACATTGTCATATGTCTTTTCTTGGATCTAAATAATACGAAACTTCGCTCTATGATTTGAAGTTAAAATCCTCAAATATGGTTAAATAGTGACTTTTTTCACGTTTTTCGTGTAGTTTGATACTACGTAAATATATTCATTTTTACCAATATTTCGATTCTATTTCATGTAGTATCACGATATGTGATTTGGCCTTTAAATCTCAGAATTTCGCATAATATTGCATTTTAAGCAAGTTTTCTTGCCTTTTTTTCGTACGAAAAATCATCGAATTTAGCAATAATTTGACGTTTACCATCCCCTTTTCCTTTATTTGATTTAACAAAATAACATCGAATTAGGCAATATTTTGCCGTTTTTCCAAGTTTTTGTGAATTTTCAGTCTATAGTATTAATTCATATATATACGATAAAAATTATGCAAACTCATAATTGATTAGATAATAACCTTAAATACTTCATTTTCAATCATCTATTTGTTTCTCGTAAAATACTGAGTAAGATATTGAAAAGGGGAGAAGTTCGGTTTTTATTGCATATATCGACGTTTCACCCGGATTAGAGCGGTTTTACGTGTACATCTTCCCTCGGTAATATAAACGGAAAATCAGGAACATTTTAGTTAATTCTAATGAAAACACATTCATTTTTATCATTTGTATTGGAAACAACATTGTCATATGTCTTTTCTTGGGTGTAAATAATACGAAACCTCTCTCTATGATTTGAAGTTAAAATCCTCAAATATGGTTAAATAGTGACTTTTTCACGTTTTTCATGTAGTTTGATACTACGTAAATATATTTATTTTTACCAATATTTCGATTCTATTTCATGTAGTATCACGATATGTGATTTGGCCTTCAAATCTCAGAATTTCGCATAATATTGCATTTTAAGCAAGTTTTCTTGCATTTTGTTTCGTACGGAAAATCATCGAATTTAGCAATATTTTGACGTTTACCATCCCCTTTTCCTTTATGTGACTTAAACAAAATATCATCGAATTAGGCAATATTTTGCCGTTTTCCACGGTTTTGTGAATTTTCAGTCTATGGGTATTAATTCATATATATACGATAAAAATGTTGCAAACCCAAAAATGATTAGATAATAACCTTAAATACTTCATTTTCAATCATCTATTTGTTTCTCGTTAAAATACTGAGTAAGATATTGAAAAGGGGAGAAGTTCGGTTTTTATTGCATATATCGACGTTTCAGCCGGATTAGAGCGGTTTTACGTGTACATCTTCCCTCGGTAATATAAACGGAAAATCAGAAACAGTTTAGTTAATTCTAATAAAAACACATTGATTTTTATAATTTGTATTGGATACAACATTGTCATATATCTTTTCTTGGATCTAAATAATACGAAACCTCGCTCAATGATTTGAAGTTAAAATCCTCAAATATGGTTATATAGTGACTTTTTTCACGTTTTTCATGTAGTTTGTTACTACGTAAATATTTTCATTTTTACCAATATTTCGATGCTATTTCACGTAGTATCACGATATGTGATTTGGTCTTCAAATCTCAGAATTTCGCATAATATTGCATTTTCAGCAAGTTTACTTGCATTTTGTTTCGTACGAAAAATCATCGAATTTAGCAATATTTTGAAGTTTATCATCCCCTTTTCCTTTATGTGACTTAAACAAAATATCATCGAATTAGGCAATATTTTGCCGTTTTCTACGTTTTTGTGAATATACAGTCTATGGGTATTAATTCATATATATACGGTAAAAATGATGCAAACACATAATTGATTAGATAATAACCTTAAATACTTCATTTTCAATCAACTATTTGTTTCTCGTTAAAATACTGAGTAAGATATTGAAAAGAGGGAGAAGTTCTGTTTTTATTGCATATATCGACGTTTCAGCCGGAATAGAGCGATTTTCGTGTACATCTTCCATCGGTAATATAAACGGAAAATCAGGAACATTTTAGTTAATACTAATGAAAACACATGTATTTTTATCATTTGTATTGGTAACAACACTGTCATATGTCTTTTCTTGGATCTAAATAATACGAAACCTCGCTCTATGATTTGAAGTTAAAATCCTCATATATGGTTAAATATTGACTTTTTTCACGTTTTTCATGTAGTTTGATATAACGTAAATATATTCATTTTTACCAATATTTCGATACTATTTCATGTAGTATCACGATATGTGATTTGGCCTTCAAATCTCAGAATTTCGCATAATATTGCATTTTAAGCAAGTTTTCTTGCCTTTTGTTTCGTACGAAAAATCATCGAATTTAGCAATATTTTGACGTTTATCATCCCCTTTTCCTTTATGTGACTTAAACAAAATAACACCGAATTAGGCAATATTTTGCCGTTTTACACGTTTTTGTGAATTTTCAGTCTATGGGTATTAATTCATATATATACGATAAAAATTATGCAAACTCATAATTGATTAGATAATAACCTTAAATACTTCATTTTCAATCATCTATTTGTTTATCGTAAAATACTGAGTAAGATATTGAAAAGGGGAGAAGTTCGGTTTTTATTGCATATATCGACGTTTCACCCGGATTAGAGCGGTTTTACGTGTACATCTTCCCTCGGTAATATAAACGGAAAATCAGGAACATTTTAGTTAATTCTAATGAAAACACATTCATTTTTATCATTTGTATTGGAAACAACATTGTCATATGTCTTTTCTTGGATCTAAATAATACGAAACCTCTCTCTATGATTTGAAGTTAAAATCCTCAAATATGGTTAAATAGTGACTTTTTCACGTTTTTCATGTAGTTTGATACTACGTAAATATATTTATTTTTACCAATATTTCGATTCTATTTCATGTAGTATCACGATATGTGATTTGGCCTTCAAATCTCAGAATTTCGCATAATATTGCATTTTAAACAAGTTTTCTTGCATTTTGTTTCGTACGAAAAATCATCGAATATAGCAATATTTTGACGTTTATCATCCCCTTTTCCTTTATGTGACTTAAATAAAATATCATCGAATTAGGCAATATTTTGCCGTTTTCCACGTTTTTGTGAATTTTCAGTCTATGGGTATTAATTCATATATATACGATAAAAATGATGCAAACACATAATTGATTAGATAATAACCTTAAATACTTCATTTTCAATCATCTATTTGTTTCTCGTTAAAATACTGAGTAAGATAATGAAAAGGGGAGAAGTTCGGTTTTTATTGCATATATCGACGTTTCAGCCGGATTAGAGCGGTTTTACGTGTACATCTTCCCTCGGTAATATAAACGGAAAATCAGGAACATTTTAGTTAATACTAATGAAAAAACATTGATTTTTATCATTTGTATTGGAAACAACATTGTCATATGTCTTTTCTTGGATCTAAATAATACGAAACCTCGCTCTATGATTTGAAGTTAAAATCCTCAAATATGGTTAAATAGTGACTTTTTTCACGTTTTTCATGTACTTTGATACTACGTAAATATATTCATTTTTACCAATATTTCGATACTATTTCATGTAGTATCACGATATGTGATTTGGCCTTCAAATCTCAGAATTTCGCATAATATTGCATTTTAAGCAAGTTTTCTTGCCTTTTGTTTCGTACGAAAAATCATCGAATTTAGCAATATTTTGACGTTTATCATCCCCTTTTCCTTTATGTGACTTAAACAAAATATCATCGAATTAGGCAATATTTTGCCGTTTTCCACGTTTTTGTGAATTTTCAGTCTATGGGTATTAATTCATATATATACGATAAAAATTATGCAAACACATAATTGATTAGATAATAACCTTAAATACTTCATTTTCAATCAACTATTTGTTTCTCGTTAAAATACTGAGTAAGATATTGAAAAGGGGAGAAGTTCTGTTTTTATTGCATATATCGACGTTTCAGCCGGAATAAAGCGATTTTCGTGTACATCTTCCATCGGTAATATAAACGGAAAATCAGGAACATTTTAGTTAATACTAATGAAAAAACCTTGATTTTTATCATTTGTATTGGTAACAACACTGTCATGTCTTTTCTTGGATCTAAATAATATGAAACCTCGCTCTATGATTTGAAGTTAAAATCCTCATATATGGTTAAATATTGAATTTTTCACGTTTTTCATGTAGTTTGATATAACGTAAATATATTCATTTTTACCAATATTTCGATACTATTTCATGTAGTATCACGATATGTGATTTGGCCTTCAAATCTCAGAATTTCGCATAATATTGCATTTTAAGCAAGTTTTCTTGCCTTTTGTTTCGTACGAAAAATCATCGAATTTAGCAATATTTTGACGTTTATCATCCCCTTTTCCTTTATGTGACTTAAACAAAATATCATCGAATTAGGCAATATTTTGCCGTTTTCCACGTTTTTGTGAATTTTCAGTCTATGGGTATTAATTCATATATATACGATAAAAATGATGCAAACACATAATTGATTAGATAATAACCTTAAATACTTCATTTTCAATCATCTATTTGTTTCTCGTTAAAATACTGAGTAAGATAATGTAAAGGGGAGAAGTTCGGTTTTTATTGCATATATCGACGTTTCAGCCGGATTAGAACGGTTTTACGTGTACATCTTCCCTCGGTAATATAAACGGAAAATCAGGAACATTTTAGTTAATTCTAATGAAAACACATTGATTTTTATAATTTGTATTGGAAACAACATTGTCATATGTCTTTTCTTGGATCTAAATAATACGAAACTTCGCTCTATGATTTGAAGTTAAAATCCTCAAATATGGTTAAATAGTGACTTTTTTCACGTTTTTCGTGTAGTTTGATACTACGTAAATATATTCATTTTTACCAATATTTCGATTCTATTTCATGTAGTATCACGATATGTGATTTGGCCTTCAAATCTCAGAATTTCGCATAATATTGCATTTTAAGCAAGTTTTCTTGCCTTTTGTTTCGTACGAAAAATCATCGAATTTAGCAATATTTTGACGTTTATCATCCCCTTTTCCTTTATTTGATTTAAACAAAATAACATCGAATTAGGCAATATTTTGCCGTTTTTCCACGTTTTTGTGAATTTTCAGAGTATGGTATTAATTCATATATATACGATAAAAATTATGCAAACACATAATTGATTAGATAATAACCTTAAATACTTCATTTTCAATCATCTATTTGTTTCTCGTAAAATACTGAGTAAGATATTGAAAAGGGGAGAAGTTCGGTTTTTATTGCATGTATCGACGTTTCAGCCGGATTAGAGCGGTTTTACGTGTACATCTTCCCTCGGTAATATAAACGGAAAATCAGGAACATTTTAGTTAATTCTAATAAAAACACATTGATTTTTATAATTTGTATTGGAAACAACATTGTCATATATCTTTTCTTGGATCTAAATAATACGAAACCTCGCTCTATGATTTGAAGTTAAAATCCTCAAATATGGTTATATAGTGACTTTTTTCACGTTTTTCATGTAGTTTGTTACTACGTAAATATATTCATTTTCACCAATATTTCGATTCTATTTCATATAGTATCACGATATGTGATTTGGCCTTCAAATCTCAGAATTTCGCATAATATTGCATTTTCAGAAAGTTTACTTGCATTTTGTTTCGTACGAAAAATCATCGAATTTAGCAATATTTTGACGTTTATCATCCCCTTTTCCTTTATGTGACTTAAACAAAATATCATCGAATTAGGCAATATTTTGCCGTTTTCTACGTTTTTGTGAATATACAGTCTATGGGTATTAATTCATATATATACGATAAAAATGATGCAAACACATAATTGATTAGATAATAACCTTAAATACTTCATTTTCAATCAACTATTTGTTTCTCGTTAAAATACTGAGTAAGATATTGAAAAGAGGGAGAAGTTCTGTTTTTATTGCATATATCGACGTTTCAGCCGGAATAGAGCGATTTTCGTGTACATCTTCCATCGGTAATATAAACGGAAAATCAAGAACATTTTAGTTAATACTACTGAAAACACATGTATTTGTATCATTTGTATTGGTAACAACACTGTCATATGTCTTTTCTTGGATCTAAATAATACGAAACCTCGCTCTATGATTTGAAGTTAAAATCCTCAAATATGGTTAAATAGTGACTTTTTTCACGTTTTTCATGTCGTTTAATACTACGTAAATATATTCATTTTTACCAATATTTCGATTCTATTTCATGTAGTATCACGATATGTGATTTGGCCTTCAAATCTCAGAATTTCGCATAATATTGCATTTTAAGCAAGTTTTCTTGCATTTTGTTTCGTACAAAAAATCATCGAATTTAGCAATATTTTGACGTTTATCATCCCCTTTTCCTTTATTTGATTTAAACAAAATATCATCGAATTAGGCAATATTTTGCTGTTTTTCCACGTTTTTGTGAATTTTCACTCTATGGGTATTATTTCGTATATCTACGATAAAAATTATGCAAACACATAATTGATTAGATAATAACCTTAAATACTTCATTTTCAATCATCTATTTGTTTCTCGTAAAATACTGAGTAAGATATTGAAAAGGGGAGAAGTTTGGTTTTTATTGCATATATCGACGTTTCAGCCGGATTAGAGAGGTTTTACGTGTACATCTTCCCTCGGTAATATAAACGGAAAATCAGGAACATTTTAGTTAATTCTAATGAAAACACATTCATTTTTATCATTTGTATTGGAAACAACATTGTCATATGTCTTTTCTTGGATCTAAATAATACGAAACCTCTCTCTATGATTTGAAGTTAAAATCCTCAAATATGGTTAAATAGTGACTTTTTTCACGTTTTTCATGTAGTTTGATACTACGTAAATATATTGAGTTTTACCAATATTTCGATACTATTCCATGTAGTATCACGATATGTGATTTGGCTTTCAAATCTCAGAATTTTGCATAATATTGCATTTTAAACAAGTTTTCTTGTGTTTTGTTTCGTACGAAAAATCATCGAATATAGCAATATTTTAACGTTTATCATCCCCTTTTCCTTTATGTGACTTAAATAAAATATCATCGAATTAGGCAATATTTTGCCGTTTTCCACGTTTTTGTGAATTTTCAGTCTATGGGTATTAATTCATATATATACGATAAAAATGATGCAAACACATAATTGATTAGATAATAACCTTAAATACTTCATTTTCAATCATCTATTTGTTTCTCGTTAAAATACTGAGTAAGATAATGAAAAGGGGAGAAGTTCGGTTTTTATTGCATATATCGACGTTTCAGCCGGATTAGAGCGGTTTTACGTGTACATGTTCCCTCGGTAATATAAACGGAAAATCAGGAACATTTTAGTTAATACTAATGAAAAAACATTGATTTTTATCATTTGTATTGGAAACAACATTGACTTATGTCTTTTCTTGGATCTAAATAATACGAAACCTCGCTCTATGATTTGAAGTTAAAATCCTCAAATATTGTTAAATAGTGACTTTTTTCACGTTTTTCATGTACTTTGATACTACGTAAATATATTCATTTTTACCAATATTTCGATACTAATTCATGTAGTATCACGATATGTGATTTGGCCTTCAAATCTCAGAATTTCGCATAATATTGCATTTTAAGCAAGTTTTCTTGCCTTTTGTTTCGTACGAAAAATCATCGAATTTAGCAATATTTTGACGTTTATCATCCCCTTTTCCTTTATGTGACTTAAACAAAATATCATCGAAATAGGCAATATTTTGCCGTTTTCCACGTTTTTGTGAATTTTCAGTCTATGGGTATTAATTCATATATATACGATAAAAATGATGCAAACACATAATTGATTAGATAATAACCTTAAATACTTCATTTTCAATCATCTATTTGTTTCTCGTTAAAATACTGAGTAAGATATTGAAAAGGGGAGAAGTTCGGTTTTTATTGCATATATCGACGTTTCAGCCGGATTAGAGCGGTTTTACGTGTACATCTTCCCTCGGTAATATAAACGGAAAATCAGGAACATTTTAGTTAATACTACTGAAAACACATGTATTTGTATCATTTGTATTGGTAACAACACTGTCATATGTCTTTTCTTGGATCTAAATAATACGAAACCTCTCTCTATGATTTGAAGTTAAAATCCTCAAATATGGTTAAATAGTGACTTTTTTCACGTTTTTCATGTAGTTTCATACTACGTAAATATATTCATTTTTACCAATATTTCGATTCTATTTCATGTAGTATCACGATATGTGATTTGGCCTTCAAATCTCAGAATTTCGCATAATATTGCATTTTAAGCAAGTTTTCTTGCCTTTTGTTTCGTACGAAAAATCATCGAATATAGCAATATTTTGACGTTTATCATCCCCTTTTCCTTTATTTGATTTAAACAAAATATCATCGAATTAGGCAATATTTTGCGGTTTTTCCACGTTTTTGTGAATTTTCACTCTATGGGTATTATTTCATATATATACGATAAAAATTATGCAAACACATAATTGATTAGATAATAACCTTAAATACTTCAATTTCAATCATCTATTTGTTTCTCGTAAAATACTGAATAAGATATTGAAAAGGGGAGAAGTTCGGTTTTTATTGCATATATCGACGTTTCAGCCGGATTAGAGAGGTTTTACGTGTACATCTTCCCTCGGTAATATAAACGGAAAATCAGGAACATTTTAGTTAATTCTAATGAAAACACATTCATTTTTATCATTTGTATTGGAAACAACATTGTCATATGTCTTTTCTTGGATCTAAATAATACGAAACCTCTCTCTATGATTTGAAGTTAAAATCCTCAAATATGGTTAAATAGTGACTTTTTTCACGTTTTTCATGTAGTTTGGTACTACGTAAATATATTGAGTTTTACCAATATTCCGATACTATTCCATGTAGTATCACGATATGTGATTTGGCTTTCAAATCTCAGAATTTCGCATAATATTGCATTTTAAACAAGTTTTCTTGCCTTTTGTTTCGTACGAAAAATCATCGAATATAGCAATATTTTGACGTTTATCATCCCTTTTTCCTTTATGTGACTTAAATAAAATATCATCGAATTAGGCAATATTTTGCCGTTTTCCACGTTTTTGTGAATTTTCAGTCTATGGGTATTAATTCATATATATACGATAAAAATGATGCAAACACATAATTGATTAGATAATAACCTTAAATACTTCATTTTCAATCATCTATTTGTTTCTCGTTAAAATACTGAGTAAGATAATGAAAAGGGGAGAAGTTCGGTTTTTATTGCATATATCGACGTTTCAGCCGGATTAGAGCGGTTTTACGTGTACATCTTCCCTCGGTAATATAAACGGAAAATCAGGAACATTTTAGTTAATACTAATGAAAAAACATTGATTTTTATCATTTGTATTGGAAACAACATTGTCATATGTCTTTTCTTGGATCTAAATAATACGAAACCTCGCTCTATGATTTGAAGTTAAAATCCTCAAATATTGTTAAATAGTGACTTTTTTCACGTTTTTCATGTACTTTGATACTACGTAAATATATTCATTTTTACCAATATTTCGATACTATTTCATGTAGTATCACGATATGTGATTTGGCCTTCAAATCTCAGAATTTCGCATAATATTGCATTTTAAGCAAGTTTTCTTGCCCTTTGTTTCGTACGAAAAATCATCGAATTTAGCAATATTTTGACGTTTATCATCCCCTTTTCCTTTATGTGACTTAAACAAAATATCATCGAATTAGGCAATATTTTGCCGTTTTCCACGTTTTTGTGAATTTTCAGTCTATGGGTATTAATTCATATATATACGATAAAAATTATGCAAACACATAATTGATTAGATAATAACCTTAAATACTTCATTTTCAATCAACTATTTGTTTCTCGTTAAAATACTGAGTAAGATATTGAAAAGGGGAGAAGTTCTGTTTTTATTGCATATATCGACGTTTCAGCCGGAATAAAGCGATTTTCGTGTACACCTTCCATCGGTAATATAAACGGAAAATCAGGAACATTTTAGTTAATACTAATGAAAAAACATTGATTTTTATCATTTGTATTGGTAACAACACTGTCATGTCTTTTCTTGGATCTAAATAATACGAAACCTCGCTCTATGATTTGAAGTTAAAATCCTCATATATGGTTAAATATTGACTTTTTTCACGTTTTTCATGTAGTTTGATATAACGTAAATATATTCATTTTTACCAATATTTCGATACTATTTCATGTAGTATCACGATATGTGATTTGGCCTTCAAATCTCAGAATTTCGCATAATATTGCATTTTAAGCAAGTTTTCTTGCCTTTTGTTTCGTACGAAAAATCATCGAATTTAGCAATATTTTGACGTTTATCATCCCCTTTTCCTTTATGTGACTTAAACAAAATATCATCGAATTAGGCAATATTTTGCCGTTTCCACGTTTTTGTGAATTTTCAGTCTAGGGGTATTAATTCATATATATACGATAAAAATGTTGCAAACCCATAAATGATTAGATAATAACCTTAAATACTTCATTTCAATCATCTATTTGTTTCTCGTTAAAATACTGAGTAAGATATTGAAAAGGGGAGAAGTTCGATTTTTATTGCATATATCGACGTTTCAGCCGGATTAGAGCGGTTTTACGTGTAAATCTTCCCTCGGTAATATAAACGGAAAATCAGGAACATTTTAGTTAATTCTAATAAAAACACATTGATTTTTATAATTTGTATTGGAAACAACATTGTCATATGTCTTTTCTTGGATCTAAATAATACGAAACTTCGCTCTATGATTTGAAGTTAAAATCCTCAAATATGGTTAAATAGTGACTTTTTTCACGTTTTTCGTGTAGTTTGATACTACGTAAATATATTCATTTTTACCAATATTTCGATTCTATTTCATGTAGTATCACGATATGTGATTTGGCCTTCAAATCTCAGAATTTCGCATAATATTGCATTTTAAGCAAGTTTTCTTGCCTTTTGTTTCGTACGAAAAATCATCGAATTTAGCAATATTTTGACGTTTATCATCCCCTTTTCCTTTATTTGATTTAAACAAAATAACATCGAATTAGGCAATATTTTGCCGTTTTTCCACGTTTTTGTGAATTTTCAGAGCATGGTATTAATTCATATATATACGATAAAAATTATGCAAACACATAATTGAGTAGATAATAACCTTAAATACTTCATTTTCAATCATCTATTTGTTTCTCGTAAAATACTGAGTAAGATATTGAAAAGGGGAAAGTTCGGTTTTTATTGCATATATCGACGTTTCAGCCGGATTAGAGCGGTTTTACGTGTACATCTTCCCTCGGTAATATAAACGGAAAATCAGGAACATTTTAGTTAATTCTAATAAAAACACATTGATTTTTATAATTTGTATTGGAAACAACATTGTCATATATCTTTTCTTGGATCTAAATAATACGAAACCTCGCTCTATGATTTGAAGTTAAAATCCTCAAATATGGTTATATAGTGACTTTTTTTCACGTTTTTCATGTAGTTTGTTACTACGTAAATATATTCATTTTTACCAATATTTCGATTCTATTTCATATAGTATCACGATATGTGATTTGGCCTTCAAATCTCAGAATTTCGCATAATATTGCATTTTCAGAAAGTTTACTTGCATTTTGTTTCGTACGAAAAATCATCGAATTTAGCAATATTTTGACGTTTATCATCCCCTTTTCCTTTATGTGACTTAAACAAAATATCATCGAATTAGGCAATATTTTGCCGTTTTCTACGTTTTTGTGAATATACAGTCTATGGGTATTAATTCATATATATACGATAAAAATGATGCAAACACATAATTGATTAGATAATAACCTTAAATACTTCATTTTCAATCAACTATTTGTTTCTCGTTAAAATACTGAGTAAGATATTGAAAAGAGGGAGAAGTTCTGTTTTTATTGCATATATCGACGTTTCAGCCGGAATAGAGCGATTTTCGTGTACATCTTCCATCGGTAATATAAACGGAAAATCAGGAACATTTTAGTTAATACTACTGAAAACACATGTATTTTTATCATTTGTATTGGTAACAACACTGTCATATGTCTTTTCTTGGATCTAAATAATACGAAACCTCGCTCTATGATTTGAAGTTAAAATCCTCATATATGGTTAAATATTGACTTTTTTCACTTTTTTCATGTAGTTTGATATAACGTAAATATATTCATTTTTACCAATATTTCGATACTATTTCATGTAGTATCACGATATGTGATTTGGCCTTCAAATCTCAGAATTTCGCATAATATTGCATTTTAAGCAAGTTTTCTTGCCTTTTGTTTCGTACGAAAAATCATCGAATTTAGCAATATTTTGACGTTTATCATCCCCTTTTCCTTTATGTGACTTAAATAAAATATCATCGAATTAGGCAATATTTTGCCGTTTTCCACGTTTTTGTGAATTTTCAGTCTATGGGTATTAATTCATATATATACGATAAAAATGATGCAAACACATAATTGATTAGATAATAACCTTAAATACTTCATTTTCAATCATCTATTTGTTTCTCGTTAAAATACTGAGTAAGATATTGAAAAGGGGAGAAGTTCTGTTTTTATTGCATATATCGACGTTTCAGCCGGAATAAAGCGATTTTCGTGTACATCTTCCATCGGTAATATAAACGGAAAATCAGGAACATTTTAGTTAATACTAATGAAAAAACATTGATTTTTATCATTTGTATTGGTAACAACACTGTCATGTCTTTTCTTGGATCTAAATAATACGAAACCTCGCTCTATGATTTGAAGTTAAAACCCTCATATATGGTTAAATATTGACTTTTTTCACGTTTTTCATGTAGTTTGATATAACGTAAATATATTCATTTTTACCAATATTTCGATACTATTTCATGTAGTATCACGATATGTGATTTGGCCTTCAAATCTCAGAATTTCGCATAATATTGCATTTTAAGCAAGTTTTCTTGCCTTTTGTTTCGTACGAAAAATCATCGAATTTAGCAATATTTTGACGTTTATCATCCCCTTTTCCTTTATGTGACTTAAACAAAATATCATCGAATTAGGCAATATTTTGCCGTTTTCCACGTTTTTGTGAATTTTCAGTCTATGGGTATTAATTCATATATATACGATAAAAATGTTGCAAACCCATAAATGATCAGATAATAACCTTAAATACTTCATTTCAATCATCTATTTGTTTCTCGTTAAAATACTGAGTAAGATATTGAAAAGGGGAGAAGTTCGATTTTTATTGCATATATCGACGTTTCAGCCGGATTAGAGCGGTTTTACGTGTAAATCTTCCCTCGGTAATATAAACGGAAAATCAGGAACATTTTAGTTAATTCTAATAAAAACACATTGATTTTTATAATTTGTATTGGAAACAACATTGTCATATGTCTTTTCTTGGATCTAAATAATACGAAACTTCGCTCTATGATTTGAAGTTAAAATCCTCAAATATGGTTAAATAGTGACTTTTTTCACGTTTTTCGTGTAGTTTGATACTACGTAAATATATTCATTTTTACCAATATTTCGATTCTATTTCATGTAGTATCACGATATGTGATTTGGCCTTCAAATCTCAGAATTTCGCATAATATTGCATTTTAAGCAAGTTTTCTTGCCTTTTGTTTCGTACGAAAAATCATCGAATTTAGCAATATTTTGACGTTTATCATCCCCTTTTCCTTTATTTGATTTAAACAAAATAACATCGAATTAGGCAATATTTTGCCGTTTTTCCACGTTTTTGTGAATTTTCAGAGTATGGTATTAATTCATATATATACGATAAAAATTATGCAAACACATAATTGATTAGATAATAACCTTAAATACTTCATTTTCAATCATCTATTTGTTTCTCGTAAAATACTGAGTAAGATATTGAAAAGGGGAAAGTTCGGTTTTTATTGCATATATCGACGTTTCAGCCGGATTAGAGCGGTTTTACGTGTACATCTTCCCTCGGTAATATAAACGGAAAATCAGGAACATTTTAGTTAATTCTAATAAAAACACATTGATTTTTATAATTTGTATTGGAAACAACATTGTCATATATCTTTTCTTGGATCTAAATAATACGAAACCTCGCTCTATGATTTGAAGTTAAAATCCTCAAATATGGTTATATAGTGACTTTTTTTCACGTTTTTCATGTAGTTTGTTACTACGTAAATATATTTATTTTTACCAATATTTCGATTCTATTTCATATAGTATCACGATATGTGATTTGGCCTTCAAATCTCAGAATTTCGCATAATATTGCATTTTCAGAAAGTTTACTTGCATTTTGTTTCGTACGAAAAATCATCGAATTTAGCAATATTTTGACGTTTATCATCCCCTTTTCCTTTATGTGACTTAAACAAAATATCATCGAATTAGGCAATATTTTGCCGTTTTCTACGTTTTTGTGAATATACAGTCTATGGGTATTAATTCATATATATACGATAAAAATGATGCAAACACATAATTGATTAGATAATAACCTTAAATACTTCATTTTCAATCAACTATTTGTTTCTCGTTAAAATACTGAGTAAGATATTGAAAAGAGGGAGAAGTTCTGTTTTTATTGCATATATCGACGTTTCAGCCGGAATAGAGCGATTTTCGTGTACATCTTCCATCGGTAATATAAACGGAAAATCAGGAACATTTTAGTTAATACTACTGAAAACACATGTATTTTTATCATTTGTATTGGTAACAACACTGTCATATGTCTTTTCTTGGATCTAAATAATACGAAACCTCGCTCTATGATTTGAAGTTAAAATCCTCATATATGGTTAAATATTGACTTTTTTCACTTTTTTCATGTAGTTTGATATAACGTAAATATATTCATTTTTACCAATATTTCGATACTATTTCATGTAGTATCACGATATGTGATTTGGCCTTCAAATCTCAGAATTTCGCATAATATTGCATTTTAAGCAAGTTTTCTTGCCTTTTGTTTCGTACGAAAAATCATCGAATTTAGCAATATTTTGACGTTTATCATCCCCTTTTCCTTTATGTGACTTAAATAAAATATCATCGAATTAGGCAATATTTTGCCGTTTTCCACGTTTTTGTGAATTTTCAGTCTATGGGTATTAATTCATATATATACGATAAAAATGATGCAAACACATAATTGATTAGATAATAACCTTAAATACTTCATTTTCAATCATCTATTTGTTTCCGTTAAAATACTGAGTAAGATAATGAAAAGGGGAGAAGTTCGGTTTTTATTGCATATATCGACGTTTCAGCCGGATTAGAGCGGTTTTACGTGTACATGTTCCCTCGGTAATATAAACGGAAAATCAGGAACATTTTAGTTAATACTAATGAAAAAACATTGATTTTTATCATTTGTATTGGAAACAACATTGACTTATGTCTTTTCTTGGATCTAAATAATACGAAACCTCGCTCTATGATTTGAAGTTAAAATCCTCAAATATTGTTAAATAGTGACTTTTTTCACGTTTTTCATGTACTTTGATACTACGTAAATATATTCATTTTTACCAATATTTCGATACTATTTCATGTAGTATCACGATATGTGATTTGGCCTTCAAATCTCAGAATTTCGCATAATATTGCATTTTAAGCAAGTTTTCTTGCCTTTTGTTTCGTACGAAAAATCATCGAATTTAGCAATATTTTGACGTTTATCATCCCCTTTTCCTTTATGTGACTTAAACAAAATATCATCGAATTAGGCAATATTTTGCCGTTTTCCACGTTTTTGTGAATTTTCAGTCTATGGGTATTAATTCATATATATACGATAAAAATTATGCAAACACATAATTGATTAGATAATAACCTTAAATACTTCATTTTCAATCAACTATTTGTTTCTCGTTAAAATACTGAGTAAGATATTGAAAAGGGGAGAAGTTCTGTTTTTATTGCATATATCGACGTTTCAGCCGGAATAAAGCGATTTTCGTGTACATCTTCCATCGGTAATATAAACGGAAAATCAGGAACATTTTAGTTAATACTAATGAAAAAACATTGATTTTTATCATTTGTATTGGTAACAACACTGTCATGTCTTTTCTTGGATCTAAATAATACGAAACCTCGCTCTATGATTTGAAGTTAAAATCCTCATATATGGTTAAATATTGACTTTTTTCACGTTTTTCATGTAGTTTGATATAACGTAAATATATTCATTTTTACCAATATTTCGATACTATTTCATGTAGTATCACGATATGTGATTTGGCCTTCAAATCTCAGAATTTCGCATAATATTGCATTTTAAGCAAGTTTTCTTGCCTTTTGTTTCGTACGAAAAATCATCGAATTTAGCAATATTTTGACGTTTATCATCCCCTTTTCCTTTATGTGACTTAAACAAAATATCATCGAATTAGGCAATATTTTGCCGTTTTCCACGTTTTTGTGAATTTTCAGTCTATGGGTATTAATTCATATATATACGATAAAAATGTTGCAAACCCATAAATGATTAGATAATAACCTTAAATACTTCATTTCAATCATTTATTTGTTTCTCGTTAAAATACTGAGTAAGATATTGAAAAGGGGAGAAGTTCGATTTTTATTGCATATATCGACGTTTCAGCCGGATTAGAGCGGTTTTACGTGTAAATCTTCCCTCGGTAATATAAACGGAAAATCAGGAACATTTTAGTTAATTCTAATAAAAACACATTGATTTTTATAATTTGTATTGGAAACAACATTGTCATATGTCTTTTCTTGGATCTAAATAATACGAAACTTCGCTCTATGATTTGAAGTTAAAATCCTCAAATATGGTTAAATAGTGACTTTTTTCACGTTTTTCGTGTAGTTTGATACTACGTAAATATATTCATTTTTACCAATATTTCGATTCTATTTCATGTAGTATCACGATATGTGATTTGGCCTTCAAATCTCAGAATTTCGCATAATATTGCATTTTAAGCAAGTTTTCTTGCCTTTTGTTTCGTAGGAAAAATCATCGAATTTTGCAATATTTTGACGTTTATCATCCCCTTTTCCTTTATTTGATTTAAACAAAATAACATCGAATTAGGCAATATTTTGCCGTTTTTCCACGTTTTTGTGAATTTTCAGAGTATGGTATTAATTCATATATATACGATAAAAATTATGCAAACACATAATTGATTAGATAATAACCTTAAATACTTCATTTTCAATCATCTATTTGTTTCTCGTAAAATACTGAGTAAGATATTGAAAAGGGGAAAGTTCGGTTTTTATTGCATATATCGACGTTTCAGCCGGATTAGAGCGGTTTTACGTGTAAATCTTCCCTCGGTAATATAAACGGAAAATCAGGAACATTTTAGTTAATTCTAATAAAAACACATTGATTTTTATAATTTGTATTGGAAACAACATTGTCATATATCTTTTCTTGGATCTAAATAATACGAAACCTCGCTCTATGATTTGAAGTTAAAATCCTCAAATATGGTTATATAGTGACTTTTTTTCACGTTTTTCATGTAGTTTGTTACTACGTAAATATATTTATTTTTACCAATATTTCGATTCTATTTCATATAGTATCACGATATGTGATTTGGCCTTCAAATCTCATAATTTCGCATAATATTGCATTTTCAGAAAGTTTACTTGCATTTTGTTTCGTACGAAAAATCATCGAATTTAGCAATATTTTGACGTTTATCATCCCCTTTTCCTTTATGTGACTTAAACAAAATATCATCGAATTAGGCAATATTTTGCCGTTTTCTACGTTTTTGTGAATATACAGTCTATGGGTATTAATTCATATATATACGATAAAAATGATGCAAACACATAATTGATTAGATAATAACCTTAAATACTTCATTTTCAATCAACTATTTGTTTCTCGTTAAAATACTGAGTAAGATATTGAAAAGAGGGAGAAGTTCTGTTTTTATTGCATATATCGACGTTTCAGCCGGAATAGAGCGATTTTCGTGTACATCTTCCATCGGTAATATAAACGGAAAATCAGGAACATTTTAGTTAATACTACTGAAAACACATGTATTTTTATCTTTTGTATTGGTAACAACACTGTCATATGTCTTTTCTTGGATCTAAATAATACGAAACCTCGCTCTATGATTTGAAGTTAAAATCCTCATATATGGTTAAATATTGACTTTTTTCACTTTTTTCATGTAGTTTGATATAACGTAAATATATTCATTTTTACCAATATTTCGATACTATTTCATGTAGTATCACGATATGTGATTTGGCCTTCAAATCTCAGAATTTCGCATAATATTGCATTTTAAGCAAGTTTTCTTGCCTTTTGTTTCGTACGAAAAATCATCGAATTTAGCAATATTTTGACGTTTATCATCCCCTTTTCCTTTATGTGACTTAAACAAAATATCATCGAATTAGGCAATATTTTGCCGTTTTCCACGTTTTTGTGAATTTTCAGTCTATGGGTATTAATTCATATATATACGATAAAAATGTTGCAAACCCATAAATGATTAGATAATAACCTTAAATACTTCATTTCAATCATTTATTTGTTTCTCGTTAAAATACTGAGTAAGATATTGAAAAGGGGAGAAGTTCGATTTTTATTGCATATATCGACGTTTCAGCCGGATTAGAGCGGTTTTACGTGTAAATCTTCCCTCGGTAATATAAACGGAAAATCAGGAACATTTTAGTTAATTCTAATAAAAACACATTGATTTTTATAATTTGTATTGGAAACAACATTGTCATATGTCTTTTCTTGGATCTAAATAATACGAAACTTCGCTCTATGATTTGAAGTTAAAATCCTCAAATATGGTTAAATAGTGACTTTTTTCACGTTTTTCGTGTAGTTTGATACTACGTAAATATATTCATTTTTACCAATATTTCGATTCTATTTCATGTAGTATCACGATATGTGATTTGGCCTTCAAATCTCAGAATTTCGCATAATATTGCATTTTAAGCAAGTTTTCTTGCCTTTTGTTTCGTACGAAAAATCATCGAATTTTGCAATATTTTGACGTTTATCATCCCCTTTTCCTTTATTTGATTTAAACAAAATAACATCGAATTAGGCAATATTTTGCCGTTTTTCCACGTTTTTGTGAATTTTCAGAGTATGGTATTAATTCATATATATACGATAAAAATTATGCAAACACATAATTGATTAGATAATAACCTTAAATACTTCATTTTCAATCATCTATTTGTTTCTCGTAAAATACTGAGTAAGATATTGAAAAGGGGAAAGTTCGGTTTTTATTGCATATATCGACGTTTCAGCCGGATTAGAGCGGTTTTACGTGTAAATCTTCCCTCGGTAATATAAACGGAAAATCAGGAACATTTTAGTTAATTCTAATAAAAACACATTGATTTTTATAATTTGTATTGGAAACAACATTGTCATATATCTTTTCTTGGATCTAAATAATACGAAACCTCGCTCTATGATTTGAAGTTAAAATCCTCAAATATGGTTATATAGTGACTTTTTTTCACGTTTTTCATGTAGTTTGTTACTACGTAAATATATTTATTTTTACCAATATTTCGATTCTATTTCATATAGTATCACGATATGTGATTTGGCCTTCAAATCTCAGAATTTCGCATAATATTGCATTTTCAGAAAGTTTACTTGCATTTTGTTTCGTACGAAAAATCATCGAATTTAGCAATATTTTGACGTTTATCATCCCCTTTTCCTTTATGTGACTTAAACAAAATATCATCGAATTAGGCAATATTTTGCCGTTTTCTACGTTTTTGTGAATATACAGTCTATGGGTATTAATTCATATATATACGATAAAAATGATGCAAACACATAATTGATTAGATAATAACCTTAAATACTTCATTTTCAATCAACTATTTGTTTCTCGTTAAAATACTGAGTAAGATATTGAAAAGAGGGAGAAGTTCTGTTTTTATTGCATATATCGACGTTTCAGCCGGAATAGAGCGATTTTCGTGTACATCTTCCATCGGTAATATAAACGGAAAATCAGGAACATTTTAGTTAATACTACTGAAAACACATGTATTTTTATCATTTGTATTGGTAACAACACTGTCATATGTCTTTTCTTGGATCTAAATAATACGAAACCTCGCTCTATGATTTGAAGTTAAAATCCTCATATATGGTTAAATATTGACTTTTTTCACTTTTTTCATGTAGTTTGATATAACGTAAATATATTCATTTTTACCAATATTTCGATACTATTTCATGTAGTATCACGATATGTGATTTGGCCTTCAAATCTCAGAATTTCGCATAATATTGCATTTTAAGCAAGTTTTCTTGCCTTTTGTTTCGTACGAAAAATCATCGAATTTAGCAATATTTTGACGTTTATCATCCCCTTTTCCTTTATGTGACTTAAATAAAATATCATCGAATTAGGCAATATTTTGCCGTTTTCCACGTTTTTGTGAATTTTCAGTCTATGGGTATTAATTCATATATATACGATAAAAATGATGCAAACACATAATTGATTAGATAATAACCTTAAATACTTCATTTTCAATCATCTATTTGTTTCCGTTAAAATACTGAGTAAGATAATGAAAAGGGGAGAAGTTCGGTTTTTATTGCATATATCGACGTTTCAGCCGGATTAGAGCGGTTTTACGTGTACATGTTCCCTCGGTAATATAAACGGAAAATCAGGAACATTTTAGTTAATACTAATGAAAAAACATTGATTTTTATCATTTGTATTGGAAACAACATTGACTTATGTCTTTTCTTGGGTCTAAATAATACGAAACCTCGCTCTATGATTTGAAGTTAAAATCCTCAAATATTGTTAAATAGTGACTTTTTTCACGTTTTTCATGTACTTTGATACTACGTAAATATATTCATTTTTACCAATATTTCGATACTATTTCATGTAGTATCACGATATGTGATTTGGCCTTCAAATCTCAGAATTTCGCATAATATTGCATTTTAAGCAAGTTTTCTTGCCTTTTGTTTCGTACGAAAAATCATCGAATTTAGCAATATTTTGACGTTTATCATCCCCTTTTCCTTTATGTGACTTAAACAAAATATCATCGAATTAGGCAATATTTTGCCGTTTTCCACGTTTTTGTGAATTTTCAGTCTATGGGTATTAATTCATATATATACGATAAAAATTATGCAAACACATAATTGATTAGATAATAACCTTAAATACTTCATTTTCAATCAACTATTTGTTTCTCGTTAAAATACTGAGTAAGATATTGAAAAGGGGAGAAGTTCTGTTTTTATTGCATATATCGACGTTTCAGCCGGAATAAAGCGATTTTCGTGTACATCTTCCATCGGTAATATAAACGGAAAATCAGGAACATTTTAGTTAATACTAATGAAAAAACATTGATTTTTATCATTTGTATTGGTAACAACACTGTCATGTCTTTTCTTGGATCTAAATAATACGAAACCTCGCTCTATGATTTGAAGTTAAAATCCTCATATATGGTTAAATATTGACTTTTTTCACGTTTTTCATGTAGTTTGATATAACGTAAATATATTCATTTTTACCAATATTTCGATACTATTTCATGTAGTATCACGATATGTGATTTGGCCTTCAAATCTCAGAATTTCGCATAATATTGCATTTTAAGCAAGTTTTCTTGCCTTTTGTTTCGTACGAAAAATCATCGAATTTAGCAATATTTTGACGTTTATCATCCCCTTTTCCTTTATGTGACTTAAACAAAATATCATCGAATTAGGCAATATTTTGCCGTTTTCCACGTTTTTGTGAATTTTCAGTCTATGGGTATTAATTCATATATATACGATAAAAATGATGCAAACACATAATTGATTAGATAATAACCTTAAATACTTCATTTTCAATCAACTATTTGTTTCTCGTTAAAATACTGAGTAAGATATTGAAAAGAGGGAGAAGTTCTGTTTTTATTGCATATATCGACGTTTCAGCCGGAATAGAGCGATTTTCGTGTACATCTTCCATCGGTAATATAAACGGAAAATCAGGAACATTTTAGTTAATACTACTGAAAACACATGTATTTTTATCATTTGTATTGGTAACAACACTGTCATATGTCTTTTCTTGGATCTAAATAATACGAAACCTCGCTCTATGATTTGAAGTTAAAATCCTCATATATGGTTAAATATTGACTTTTTTCACTTTTTTCATGTAGTTTGATATAACGTAAATATATTCATTTTTACCAATATTTCGATACTATTTCATGTAGTATCACGATATGTGATTTGGCCTTCAAATCTCAGAATTTCGCATAATATTGCATTTTAAGCAAGTTTTCTTGCCTTTTGTTTCGTACGAAAAATCATCGAATTTAGCAATATTTTGACGTTTATCATCCCCTTTTCCTTTATGTGACTTAAACAAAATATCATCGAATTAGGCAATATTTTGCCGTTTTCCACGTTTTTGTGAATTTTCAGTCTATGGGTATTAATTCATATATATACGATAAAAATGTTGCAAACCCATAAATGATTAGATAATAACCTTAAATACTTCATTTCAATCATTTATTTGTTTCTCGTTAAAATACTGAGTAAGATATTGAAAAGGGGAGAAGTTCGATTTTTATTGCATATATCGACGTTTCAGCCGGATTAGAGCGGTTTTACGTGTAAATCTTCCCTCGGTAATATAAACGGAAAATCAGGAACATTTTAGTTAATTCTAATAAAAACACATTGATTTTTATAATTTGTATTGGAAACAACATTGTCATATGTCTTTTCTTGGATCTAAATAATACGAAACTTCGCTCTATGATTTGAAGTTAAAATCCTCAAATATGGTTAAATAGTGACTTTTTTCACGTTTTTCGTGTAGTTTGATACTACGTAAATATATTCATTTTTACCAATATTTCGATTCTATTTCATGTAGTATCACGATATGTGATTTGGCCTTCAAATCTCAGAATTTCGCATAATATTGCATTTTAAGCAAGTTTTCTTGCCTTTTGTTTCGTACGAAAAATCATCGAATTTTGCAATATTTTGACGTTTATCATCCCCTTTTCCTTTATTTGATTTAAACAAAATAACATCGAATTAGGCAATATTTTGCCGTTTTTCCACGTTTTTGTGAATTTTCAGAGTATGGTATTAATTCATATATATACGATAAAAATTATGCAAACACATAATTGATTAGATAATAACCTTAAATACTTCATTTTCAATCATCTATTTGTTTCTCGTAAAATACTGAGTAAGATATTGAAAAGGGGAAAGTTCGGTTTTTATTGCATATATCGACGTTTCAGCCGGATTAGAGCGGTTTTACGTGTAAATCTTCCCTCGGTAATATAAACGGAAAATCAGGAACATTTTAGTTAATTCTAATAAAAACACATTGATTTTTATAATTTGTATTGGAAACAACATTGTCATATATCTTTTCTTGGATCTAAATAATACGAAACCTCGCTCTATGATTTGAAGTTAAAATCCTCAAATATGGTTATATAGTGACTTTTTTTCACGTTTTTCATGTAGTTTGTTACTACGTAAATATATTTATTTTTACCAATATTTCGATTCTATTTCATATAGTATCACGATATGTGATTTGGCCTTCAAATCTCAGAATTTCGCATAATATTGCATTTTCAGAAAGTTTACTTGCATTTTGTTTCGTACGAAAAATCATCGAATTTAGCAATATTTTGACGTTTATCATCCCCTTTTCCTTTATGTGACTTAAACAAAATATCATCGAATTAGGCAATATTTTGCCGTTTTCTACGTTTTTGTGAATATACAGTCTATGGGTATTAATTCATATATATACGATAAAAATGATGCAAACACATAATTGATTAGATAATAACCTTAAATACTTCATTTTCAATCAACTATTTGTTTCTCGTTAAAATACTGAGTAAGATATTGAAAAGAGGGAGAAGTTCTGTTTTTATTGCATATATCGACGTTTCAGCCGGAATAGAGCGATTTTCGTGTACATCTTCCATCGGTAATATAAACGGAAAATCAGGAACATTTTAGTTAATACTACTGAAAACACATGTATTTTTATCATTTGTATTGGTAACAACACTGTCATATGTCTTTTCTTGGATCTAAATAATACGAAACCTCGCTCTATGATTTGAAGTTAAAATCCTCATATATGGTTAAATATTGACTTTTTTCACTTTTTTCATGTAGTTTGATATAACGTAAATATATTCATTTTTACCAATATTTCGATACTATTTCATGTAGTATCACGATATGTGATTTGGCCTTCAAATCTCAGAATTTCGCATAATATTGCATTTTAAGCAAGTTTTCTTGCCTTTTGTTTCGTACGAAAAATCATCGAATTTAGCAATATTTTGACGTTTATCATCCCCTTTTCCTTTATGTGACTTAAATAAAATATCATCGAATTAGGCAATATTTTGCCGTTTTCCACGTTTTTGTGAATTTTCAGTCTATGGGTATTAATTCATATATATACGATAAAAATGATGCAAACACATAATTGATTAGATAATAACCTTAAATACTTCATTTTCAATCATCTATTTGTTTCCGTTAAAATACTGAGTAAGATAATGAAAAGGGGAGAAGTTCGGTTTTTATTGCATATATCGACGTTTCAGCCGGATTAGAGCGGTTTTACGTGTACATGTTCCCTCGGTAATATAAACGGAAAATCAGGAACATTTTAGTTAATACTAATGAAAAAACATTGATTTTTATCATTTGTATTGGAAACAACATTGACTTATGTCTTTTCTTGGGTCTAAATAATACGAAACCTCGCTCTATGATTTGAAGTTAAAATCCTCAAATATTGTTAAATAGTGACTTTTTTCACGTTTTTCATGTACTTTGATACTACGTAAATATATTCATTTTTACCAATATTTCGATACTATTTCATGTAGTATCACGATATGTGATTTGGCCTTCAAATCTCAGAATTTCGCATAATATTGCATTTTAAGCAAGTTTTCTTGCCTTTTGTTTCGTACGAAAAATCATCGAATTTAGCAATATTTTGACGTTTATCATCCCCTTTTCCTTTATGTGACTTAAACAAAATATCATCGAATTAGGCAATATTTTGCCGTTTTCCACGTTTTTGTGAATTTTCAGTCTATGGGTATTAATTCATATATATACGATAAAAATTATGCAAACACATAATTGATTAGATAATAACCTTAAATACTTCATTTTCAATCAACTATTTGTTTCTCGTTAAAATACTGAGTAAGATATTGAAAAGGGGAGAAGTTCTGTTTTTATTGCATATATCGACGTTTCAGCCGGAATAAAGCGATTTTCGTGTACATCTTCCATCGGTAATATAAACGGAAAATCAGGAACATTTTAGTTAATACTAATGAAAAAACATTAATTTTTATCATTTGTATTGGTAACAACACTGTCATGTCTTTTCTTGGATCTAAATAATACGAAACCTCGCTCTATGATTTGAAGTTAAAATCCTCATATATGGTTAAATATTGACTTTTTTCACGTTTTTCATGTAGTTTGATATAACGTAAATATATTCATTTTTACCAATATTTCGATACTATTTCATGTAGTATCACGATATGTGATTTGGCCTTCAAATCTCAGAATTTCGCATAATATTGCATTTTAAGCAAGTTTTCTTGCCTTTTGTTTCGTACGAAAAATCATCGAATTTAGCAATATTTTGACGTTTATCATCCCCTTTTCCTTTATGTGACTTAAACAAAATATCATCGAATTAGGCAATATTTTGCCGTTTTCCACGTTTTTGTGAATTTTCAGTCTATGGGTATTAATTCATATATATACGATAAAAATGTTGCAAACCCATAAATGATTAGTTAATAACCTTAAATACTTCATTTCAATCATTTATTTGTTTCTCGTTAAAATACTGAGTAAGATATTGAAAAGGGGAGAAGTTCGATTTTGATTGCATATATCGACGTTTCAGCCGGATTAGAGCGGTTTTACGTGTAAATCTTCCCTCGGTAATATAAACGGAAAATCAGGAACATTTTAGTTAATTCTAATAAAAACACATTGATTTTTATAATTTGTATTGGAAACAACATTGTCATATGTCTTTTCTTGGATCTAAATAATACGAAACTTCGCTCTATGATTTGAAGTTAAAATCCTCAAATATGGTTAAATAGTGACTTTTTTCACGTTTTTCGTGTAGTTTGATACTACGTAAATATATTCATTTTTACCAATATTTCGATTCTATTTCATGTAGTATCACGATATGTGATTTGGCCTTCAAATCTCAGAATTTCGCATAATATTGCATTTTAAGCAAGTTTTCTTGCCTTTTGTTTCGTACGAAAAATCATCGAATTTAGCAATATTTTGACGTTTATCATCCCCTTTTCCTTTATTTGATTTAAACAAAATAACATCGAATTAGGCAATATTTTGCCGTTTTTCCACGTTTTTGTGAATTTTCAGAGTATGGTATTAATTCATATATATACGATAAAAATTATGCAAACACATAAGTGATTAGATAATAACCTTAAATACTTCATTTTCAATCATCTATTTGTTTCTCGTAAAATACTGAGTAAGATATTGAAAAGGGGAAAGTTCGGTTTTTATTGCATATATCGACGTTTCAGCCGGATTAGAGCGGTTTTACGTGTACATCTTCCCTCGGTAATATAAACGGAAAATCAGGAACATTTTAGTTAATTCTAATAAAAACACATTGATTTTTATAATTTGTATTGGAAACAACATTGTCATATATCTTTTCTTGGATCTAAATAATACGAAACCTCGCTCTATGATTTGAAGTTAAAATCCTCAAATATGGTTATATAGTGACTTTTTTTCACGTTTTTCATGTAGTTTGTTACTACGTAAATATATTCATTTTTACCAATATTTCGATTCTATTTCATATAGTATCACGATATGTGATTTGGCCTTCAAATCTCAGAATTTCGCATAATATTGCATTTTTCAGAAAGTTTACTTGCATTTTGTTTCGTACGAAAAATCATCGAATTTAGCAATATTTTGACGTTTATCATCCCCTTTTCCTTTATGTGACTTAAACAAAATATCATCGAATTAGGCAATATTTTGCCGTTTTCTACGTTTTTGTGAATATACAGTCTATGGGTATTAATTCATATATATACGATAAAAATGATGCAAACACATAATTGATTAGATAATAACCTTAAATACTTCATTTTCAATCAACTATTTGTTTCTCGTTAAAATACTGAGTAAGATATTGAAAAGAGGGAGAAGTTCTGTTTTTATTGCATATATCGACGTTTCAGCCGGAATAGAGCGATTTTCGTGTACATCTTCCATCGGTAATATAAACGGAAAATCAGGAACATTTTAGTTAATACTACTGAAAACACATGTATTTTTATCATTTGTATTGGTAACAACACTGTCATATGTCTTTTCTTGGATCTAAATAATACGAAACCTCGCTCTATGATTTGAAGTTAAAATCCTCATATATGGTTAAATATTGACTTTTTTCACTTTTTTCATGTAGTTTGATATAACGTAAATATATTCATTTTTACCAATATTTCGATACTATTTCATGTAGTATCACGATATGTGATTTGGCCTTCAAATCTCAGAATTTCGCATAATATTGCATTTTAAGCAAGTTTTCTTGCCTTTTGTTTCGTACGAAAAATCATCGAATTTAGCAATATTTTGACGTTTATCATCCCCTTTTCCTTTATGTGACTTAAATAAAATATCATCGAATTAGGCAATATTTTGCCGTTTTCCACGTTTTTGTGAATTTTCAGTCTATGGGTATTAATTCATATATATACGATAAAAATGATGCAAACACATAATTGATTAGATAATAACCTTAAATACTTCATTTTCAATCATCTATTTGTTTCTCGTTAAAATACTGAGTAAGATAATGAAAAGGGGAGAAGTTCGGTTTTTATTGCATATATCGACGTTTCAGCCGGATTAGAGCGGTTTTACGTGTACATGTTCCCTCGGTAATATAAACGGAAAATCAGGAACATTTTAGTTAATACTAATGAAAAAACATTGATTTTTATCATTTGTATTGGAAACAACATTGACTTATGTCTTTTCTTGGATCTAAATAATACGAAACCTCGCTCTATGATTTGAAGTTAAAATCCTCAAATATTGTTAAATAGTGACTTTTTTCACGTTTTTCATGTACTTTGATACTACGTAAATATATTCATTTTTACCAATATTTCGATACTATTTCATGTAGTATCACGATATGTGATTTGGCCTTCAAATCTCAGAATTTCGCATAATATTGCATTTTAAGCAAGTTTTCTTGCCTTTTGTTTCGTACGAAAAATCATCGAATTTAGCAATATTTTGACGTTTATCATCCCCTTTTCCTTTTTGTGACTTAAACAAAATATCATCGAATTAGGCAATATTTTGCCGTTTTCCACGTTTTTGTGAATTTTCAGTCTATGGGTATTAATTCATATATATACGATAAAAATTATGCAAACACATAATTGATTAGATAATAACCTTAAATACTTCATTTTCAATCAACTATTTGTTTCTCGTTAAAATACTGAGTAAGATATTGAAATGGGGAGAAGTTCGGTTTTTATTGCATATATCGACGTTTCAGCCGGAATAGAGCGATTTTCGTGTACATCTTCCATCGGTAATATAAACGGAAAATCAGGAACATTTTAGTTAATACTAATGAAAAAACATTGATTTTTATCATTTGTATTCGTAACAACACTGTCATGTCTTTTCTTGGATCTAAATAATACGAAACCTCGCTCTATGATTTGAAGTTAAAATCCTCATATATGGTTAAATATTGACTTTTTTCACGTTTTTCATGTAGTTTGATATAACGTAAATATATTCATTTTTACCAATATTTCGATACTATTTCATGTAGTATCACGATATGTGATTTGGCCTTCAAATCTCAGAATTTCGCATAATATTGCATTTTAAGCAAGTTTTCTTGCCTTTTGTTTCGTACGAAAAATCATCGAATTTAGCAATATTTTGACGTTTATCATCCCCTTTTCCTTTATGTAACTTAAACAAAATATCATCGAATTAGGCAATATTTTGCCGTTTTCCACGTTTTTGTGAATTTTCAGTCTATGGGTATTAATTCATATATATATGATAAAAATGATGCAAACACATAATTGATTAGATAATAACCTTAAATACTTCATTTTCAATCAACTATTTGTTTCTCGTTAAAATACTGAGTAAGATATTGAAAAGAGGGAGAAGTTCTGTTTTTATTGCATATATCGACGTTTCAGCCGGAATAGAGCGATTTTCGTGTACATCTTCCATCGGTAATATAAACGGAAAATCAGGAACATTTTAGTTAATACTCATGAAAAAACATTGATTTTTATCATTTGTATTGGAAACAACATTGTCATATGTCTTTTCTTGGATCTAAATAATACGAAACCTCGCTCTATGATTTGAAGTTAAAATCCTCAAATATGGTTAAATAGTGACTTTTTTCACGTTTTTCATGTAGTTTGATACTACGTAAATATATTCATTTTTACCAATATTTCGATTCTATTTCATGTAGTATCACGATATGTGATTTGGCCTTCAAATCTCAGAATTTCGCATAATATTGCATTTTAAGCAAGTTTTCTTGCCTTTTGTTTCGTCCGAAAAATCATCGAATTTAGCAATATTTTGACGTTTACCATCCCCTTTTCCTTTATTTGATTTAAACAAAATATCATCGAATTAGGCAATATTTTGCGGTTTTTCCACGTTTTTGTCAATTTTCAGTCTATGGGTATTAATTCATATATATACGATAAAAATGATGCAAACACATAATTGATTAGATAATAACCTTAAATACTTCATTTTCAATCATCTATTTGTTTCTCGTTAAAATACTGAGTAAGATAATGAAAAGGGGAGAAGTTCGGTTTTTATTGTATATATCGACGTTTGACCCGAATTAGAGCGGTTTTACGTGTACATCTTCCCTCGGTAATATAAACGGAAAATCAGGAACATTTTAGTTAATTCTAATGAAAACACATTGATTTTTATAATTTGTATTGGAAACAACATTGTCATATGTCTTTTCTTGGATCTAAATAATACGAAACCTCGCTCTATGATTTGAAGTTAAAATCCTCAAATATTGTTAAATAGTGACTTTTTTCACGTTTTTCATGTAGTTTAATACTACGTAAATATATTCATTTTTACCAATATTTCGATTCTATTTCATGTAGTATCACGATATGTGATTTGGCCTTCAAATCTCAGAATTTCGCATAATATTGCATTTTAAGCAAGTTTTCTTGCATTTTGTTTCGTACGAAAAATCATCGTATTTAGCAATATTTTGACGTTTATCATCCCCTTTTCCTTTATTTGATTTAAACAAAATATCATCGAATTACGCAATATTTTGCCGTTTTTCCACGTTTTTGTGAATTTTCAGTCTATGGGTAATAATTCATTATATATACGATAAAAATGACGAAAACACATAATTGATTAGAAAATAACCTTAAATACTTCATTTTCAATCATCTATTTGTTTCTCGTTAAAATACTGAGTAAGATATTGAAAAGGGGAGAAGTTCTGTTTTTATTGCATATATCGACATTTCAGCCGGAATAGAGCGATTTTCGTGTACATCTTCCATCGGTAATATAAACGGAAAATCAGGAACATTTTAGTTAATACTCATGAAAAAAACATTGATTTTTATCATTTGTATTGGAAACAACATTGTCATATGTCTTTTCTTGGATCTAAATAATACGAAACCTCGCTCTATGATTTGAAGTTAAAATCCTCAAATATGGTTAAATAGTGACTTTTTTCACGTTTTTCATGTAGTTTGATACTACGTAAATATATTCATTTTTACCAATATTTCGATTCTATTTCATGTAGTATCACGATATGTGATTTGGCCTTCAAATCTCAGAATTTCGCATAATATTGCATTTTAAGCAAGTTTTCTTGCCTTTTGTTTCGTACGAAAAATCATCGAATTTAGCAATATTTTGACGTTTATCATCCCCTTTTCCTTTATGTGACTTAAACAAAATATCATCGAATTAGGCAATATTTTGCCGTTTTCCACGTTTTTGTGAATTTTCAGTCTATGGGTATTAATTCATATATAAACGATAAAAATTATGCAAACACATAATTGATTAGGTAATAACCTTAAATACTTCATTTTCAATCAACTATTTGTTTCTCGTTAAAATACTGAGTAAGATATTGAAAAGGGGAGAAGTTCTGTTTTTATTGCATATATCGACGTTTCAGCCGGAATAAAGCGATTTTCGTGTACATCTTCCATCGGTAATATAAACGGAAAATCAGGAACATTTTAGTTAATACTAATGAAAAAACATTGATTTTTATCATTTGTATTGGTAACAACACTGTCATGTCTTTTCTTGGATCTAAATAATACGAAACCTCGCTCTATGATTTGAAGTTAAAATCCTCATATATGGTTAAATATTGACTTTTTTCACGTTTTTCATGTAGTTTGATATAACGTAAATATATTCATTTTTACCAATATTTCGATACTATTTCATGTAGTATCACGATATGTGATTTGGCCTTCAAATCTCAGAATTTCGCATAATATTGCATTTTAAGCAAGTTTTCTTGCCTTTTGTTTCGTACGAAAAATCATCGAATTTAGCAATATTTTGACGTTTATCATCCCCTTTTCCTTTATGTGACTTAAACAAAATATCATCGAATTAGGCAATATTTTGCTGTTTTCCACGTTTTTGTGAATTTTCAGTCTATGGGTATTAATTCATATATATACGATAAAAATGTTGCAAACCCATAAATGATTAGATAATAACCTTAAATACTTCATTTCAATCATCTATTTGTTTCTCGTTAAAATACTGAGTAAGATATTGAAAAGGGGAGAAGTTCGATTTTTATTGCATATATCGACGTTTCAGCCGGATTAGAGCGGTTTTACGTGTAAATCTTCCCTCGGTAATATAAACGGAAAATCAGGAACATTTTAGTTAATTCTAATAAAAACACATTGATTTTTATAATTTGTATTGGAAACAACATTGTCATATGTCTTTTCTTGGATCTAAATAATACGAAACTTCGCTCTATGATTTGAAGTTAAAATCCTCAAATATGGTTAAATAGTGACTTTTTTCACGTTTTTCGTGTAGTTTGATACTACGTAAATATATTCATTTTTACCAATATTTCGATTCTATTTCATGTAGTATCACGATATGTGATTTGGCCTTCAAATCTCAGAATTTCGCATAATATTGCATTTTAAGCAAGTTTTCTTGCCTTTTGTTTCGTACGAAAAATCATCGAATTTAGCAATATTTTGACGTTTATCATCCCCTTTTCCTTTATTTGATTTAAACAAAATAACATCGAATTAGGCAATATTTTGCCGTTTTTCCACGTTTTTGTGAATTTTCAGAGTATGGTATTAATTCATATATATACGATAAAAATTATGCAAACACATAATTTTTTAGATAATAACCTTAAATACTTCATTTTCAATCATCTATTTGTTTCTCGTAAAATACTGAGAAAGATATTGAAAAGAGGGAGAAGTTCTGTTTTTATTGCATATATCGACGTTTCAGCCGGAATAGAGCGATTTTCGTGTACATCTACCATCGGTAATATAAACGGAAAATCAGGAACATTTTAGTTAATACTACTGAAAACACATGTATTTTTATCATTTGTATTGGTAACAACACTGTCATATGTCTTTTCTTGGATCTAAATAATACGAAACCTCGCTCTATGATTTGAAGTTAAAATCCTCATATATGGTTAAATATTGACTTTTTTCACTTTTTTCATGTAGTTTGATATAACGTAAATATATTCATTTTTACCAATATTTCGATACTATTTCATGTAGTATCACGATATGTGATTTGGCCTTCAAATCTCAGAATTTCGCATAATATTGCATTTTAAGCAAGTTTTCTTGCCTTTTGTTTCGTACGAAAAATCATCGAATTTAGCAATATTTTGACGTTTATCATCCCCTTTTCCTTTATGTGACTTAAACAAAATATCATCGAATTAGGCAATATTTTGCCGTTTTCCACGTTTTTGTGAATTTTCAGTCTATGGGTATTAATTCATATATATACGATAAAAATGTTGCAAACCCATAAATGATTAGATAATAACCTTAAATACTTCATTTCAATCATCTATTTGTTTCTCGTTAAAATACTGAGTAAGATATTGAAAAGGGGAGAAGTTCGATTTTTATTGAATATATCGACGTTTCAGCCGGATTAGAGCGGTTTTACGTGTACATCTTCCCTCGGTAATATAAACGGAAAATCAGGAACATTTTAGTTAATTCTAATAAAAACACATTGATTTTTATAATTTGTATTGGAAACAACATTGTCATATATCTTTTCTTGGATCTAAATAATACGAAACCTCGCTCTATGATTTGAAGTTAAAATCCTCAAATATGGTTATATAGTGACTTTTTTCACGTTTTTCATGTAGTTTGTTACTACGTAAATATATTCATTTTTACCAATATTTCGATTCTATTTCATGTAGTATCACGATATGTGATTTGGCCTTTAAATCTCAGAATTTCGCATAATATTGCATTTTCAGCAAGTTTACTTGCATTTTGTTTCGTACGAAAAATCATCGAATTTAGCAATATTTTGACGTTTATCATCCCCTTTTCCCTTTATGTGACAAACAAAATATCATCGAATAAGGCAATATTTTGCCGTTTTCTACGTTTTAGTGAATATACAGTCTATGGGTATAAATTCATATATATACGATAAAAGTGATGCAAACACATAATTGATTAGATAATAACCTTAAATACTTCATTTTCAATCAACTATTTGTTTCTCGTTAAAATACTGAGTAAGATATTGAAAAGAGGGAGAAGTTCGGTTTTTATTGCATATATCGACGTTTCAGCCGGAATAGAGCGATTTTCGTGTACATCATCCATCGGTAATATAAACGGAAAATCAGGAACATTTTAGTTAATACTACTGAAAACACATGTATTTGTATCATTTGTATTGGTAACAACACTGTCATATGTCTTTTCTTGGATCTAAATAATACGAAACCTCGCTTTATGATTTGAAGTTAAAATCCTCAAATATGGTTAAATAGTGACTTTTTTCACGTTTTTCATGTCGTTTAATACTACGTAAATATATTCATTTTTACCAATATTTCGATTCTATTTCATGTAGTATCACGATATGTGATTTGGCCTTCAAATCTCAGAATTTCGCATAATATTGCATTTTAAGCAAGTTTTCTTGCATTTTGTTTCGTACAAAAAATCATCGAATTTAGCAATATTTTGACGTTTATCATCCCCTTTTCCTTTATTTGATTTAAACAAAATATCATCGAATTAGGCAATATTTTGCGGTTTTTCCACGTTTTTGTGAATTTTCACTCTATGGGTATTATTTCATATATATACGATAAAAATTATGCAAACACATAATTGATTAGATAATAACCTTAAATACTTCATTTTCAATCATCTATTTGTTTCTCGTAAAATACTGAGTAAGATATTGAAAAGGGGAGAAGTTTGGTTTTTATTGCATATATCGACGTTTCAGCCGGATTAGAGAGGTTTTACGTGTACATCTTCCCTCGGTAATATAAACGGAAAATCAGGAACATTTTAGTTAATTCTAATGAAAACACATTCATTTTTATCATTTGTATTGGAAACAACATTGTCATATGTCTTTTCTTGGATCTAAATAATACGAAACCTCTCTCTATGATTTGAAGTTAAAATCCTCAAATATGGTTAAATAGTGACTTTTTTCACGTTTTTCATGTAGTTTGATACGACGTAAATATATTGAGTTTTACCAATATTTCGATACTATTCCATGTAGTATCACGATATGTGATTTGGCTTTCAAATCTCAGAATTTTGCATAATATTGCATTTTAAACAAGTTTTCTTGCCTTTTGTTTCGTACGAAAAATCATCGAATATAGCAATATTTTGACGTTTATCATCCCCTTTTCCTTTATGTGACTTAAATAAAATATCATCGAATTAGGCAATATTTTGCCGTTTTCCACGTTTTTGTGAATTTTCAGTCTATGGGTATTAATTCATATATATACGATAAAAATGATGCAAACACATAATTGATTAGATAATAACCTTAAATACTTCATTTTCAATCATCTATTTGTTTCTCGTTAAAATACTAAGTAAGATAATGAAAAGGGGAGAAGTTCGGTTTTTATTGCATATATCGACGTTTCAGCCGGATTAGAGCGGTTTTACGTGTACATGTTCCCTCGGTAATATAAACGGAAAATCAGGAACATTTTAGTTAATACTAATGAAAATACATTGATTTTTATCATTTGTATTGGAAACAACATTGACTTATGTCTTTTCTTGGATCTAAATAATACGAAACCTCGCTCTATGATTTGAAGTTAAAATCCTCAAATATTGTTAAATAGTGACTTTTTTCACGTTTTTCATGTACTTTGATACTACGTAAATATATTCATTTTTACCAATATTTCGATACTATTTCATGTAGTATCACGATATGTGATTTGGCCTTCAAATCTCAGAATTTCGCATAATATTGCATTTTAAGCAAGTTTTCTTGCCTTTTGTTTCGTACGAAAAATCATCGAATTTAGCAATATTTTGACGTTTATCATCCCCTTTTCCTTTATGTGACTTAAACAAAATATCATCGAATTAGGCAATATTTTGCCGTTTTCCACGTTTTTGTGAATTTTCAGTCTATGGGTATTAATTCATATATATACGATAAAAATTATGCAAACACATAATTGATTAGATAATAACCTTAAATACTTCATTTTCAATCAACTATTTGTTTCTCGTTAAAATACTGAGTAAGATATTGAAAAGGGGAGAAGTTCTGTTTTTATTGCATATATCGACGTTTCAGCCGGAATAGAGCGATTTTCGTGTACATCTTCCATCGGTAATATAAACGGAAAATCAGGAACATTTTAGTTAATACTAATGAAAAAACATTGATTTTTATCATTTGTATTGGTAACAACACTGTCATGTCTTTTCTTGGATCTAAATAATACGAAACCTCGCTCTATGATTTGAAGTTAAAATCCTCATATATGGTTAAATATTGACTTTTTTCACGTTTTTCATGTAGTTTGATATAACGTAAATATATTCATTTTTACCAATATTTCGATACTATTTCATGTAGTATCACGATATGTGATTTGGCCTTCAAATCTCAGAATTTCGCATAATATTGCATTTTAAGCAAGTTTTCTTGCCTTTTGTTTCGTACGAAAAATCATCGAATTTAGCAATATTTTGACGTTTATCATCCCCTTTTCCTTTATGTGACTTAAACAAAATATCATCGAATTAGGCAATATTTTGCCGTTTTCCACGTTTTTGTGAATTTTCAGTCTATGGGTATTAATTCATATATATACGATAAAAATGTTGCAAACCCATAAATGATTAGATAATAACCTTAAATACTTCATTTCAATCATCTATTTGTTTCTCGTTAAAATACTGAGTAAGATATTGAAAAGGGGAGAAGTTCGATTTTTATTGCATATATCGACGTTTCAGCCGGATTAGAGCGGTTTTACGTGTAAATCTTCCCTCGGTAATATAAACGGAAAATCAGGAACATTTTAGTTAATTCTAATAAAAACACATTGATTTTTATAATTTGTATTGGAAACAACATTGTCATATGTCTTTTCTTGGATCTAAATAATACGAAACTTCGCTCTATGATTTGAAGTTAAAATCCTCAAATATGGTTAAATAGTGACTTTTTTCACGTTTTTCGTGTAGTTTGATACTACGTAAATATATTCATTTTTACCAATATTTCGATTCTATTTCATGTAGTATCACGATATGTGATTTGGCCTTCAAATCTCAGAATTTCGCATAATATTGCATTTTAAGCAAGTTTTCTTGCCTTTTGTTTCGTACGAAAAATCATCGAATTTAGCAATATTTTGACGTTTATCATCCCCTTTTCCTTTATTTGATTTAAACAAAATAACATCGAATTAGGCAATATTTTGCCGTTTTTCCACGTTTTTGTGAATTTTCAGAGTATGGTATTAATTCATATATATACGATAAAAATTATGCAAACACATAATTGATTAGATAATAACCTTAAATACTTCATTTTCAATCATCTATTTGTTTCTCGTAAAATACTGAGTAAGATATTGAAAAGGGGAAAGTTCGGTTTTTATTGCATATATCGACGTTTCAGCCGGATTAGAGCAGTTTTACGTGTACATCTTCCCTCGGTAATATAAACGGAAAATCAGGAACATTTTAGTTAATTCTAATGAAAAAACATTGATTTTTATCATTTGTATTGGTAACAACACTGTCATGTCTTTTCTTGGATCTAAATAATACGAAACCTCGCTCTATGATTTGAAGTTAAAATCCTCATATATGGTTAAATATTGACTTTTTTCACGTTTTTCATGTAGTTTGATATAACGTAAATATATTCATTTTTACCAATATTTCGATACTATTTCATGTAGTATCACGATATGTGATTTGGCCTTCAAATCTCAGAATTTCGCATAATATTGCATTTTAAGCAAGTTTTCTTGCCTTTTGTTTCGTACGAAAAATCATCGAATTTAGCAATATTTTGACGTTTATCATCCCCTTTTCCTTTATGTGACTTAAACAAAATATCATCGAATTAGGCAATATTTTGCCGTTTTCCACGTTTTTGTGAATTTTCAGTCTATGGGTATTAATTCATATATATACGATAAAAATGTTGCAAACCCATAAATGATTAGATAATAACCTTAAATACTTCATTTCAATCATCTATTTGTTTCTCGTTAAAATCCTGAGTAAGATATTGAAAAGGGGAGAAGTTCGATTTTTATTGCATATATCGACGTTTCAGCCGGATTAGAGCGGTTTTACGTGTAAATCTTCCCTCGGTAATATAAACGGAAAATCAGGAACATTTTAGTTAATTCTAATAAAAACACATTGATTTTTATAATTTGTATTGGAAACAACATTGTCATATGTCTTTTCTTGGATCTAAATAATACGAAACTTCGCTCTATGATTTGAAGTTAAAATCCTCAAATATGGTTAAATAGTGACTTTTTTCACGTTTTTCGTGTAGTTTGATACTACGTAAATATATTCATTTTTACCAATATTTCGATTCTATTTCATGTAGTATCACGATATGTGATTTGGCCTTCAAATCTCAGAATTTCGCATAATATTGCATTTTAAGCAAGTTTTCTTGCCTTTTGTTTCGTACGAAAAATCATCGAATTTAGCAATATTTTGACGTTTATCATCCCCTTTTCCTTTATTTGATTTAAACAAAATAACATCGAATTAGGCAATATTTTGCCGTTTTTCCACGTTTTTGTGAATTTTCAGAGTATGGTATTAATTCATATATATACGATAAAAATTATGCAAACACATAATTTTTTAGATAATAACCTTAAATACTTCATTTTCAATCATCTATTTGTTTCTCGTAAAATACTGAGAAAGATATTGAAAAGAGGGAGAAGTTCTGTTTTTATTGCATATATCGACGTTTCAGCCGGAATAGAGCGATTTTCGTGTACATCTACCATCGGTAATATAAACGGAAAATCAGGAACATTTTAGTTAATACTACTGAAAACACATGTATTTTTATCATTTGTATTGGTAACAACACTGTCATATGTCTTTTCTTGGATCTAAATAATACGAAACCTCGCTCTATGATTTGAAGTTAAAATCCTCATATATGGTTAAATATTGACTTTTTTCACTTTTTTCATGTAGTTTGATATAACGTAAATATATTCATTTTTACCAATATTTCGATACTATTTCATGTAGTATCACGATATGTGATTTGGCCTTCAAATCTCAGAATTTCGCATAATATTGCATTTTAAGCAAGTTTTCTTGCCTTTTGTTTCGTACGAAAAATCATCGAATTTAGCAATATTTTGACGTTTATCATCCCCTTTTCCTTTATGTGACTTAAACAAAATATCATCGAATTAGGCAATATTTTGCCGTTTTCCACGTTTTTGTGAATTTTCAGTCTATGGGTATTAATTCATATATATACGATAAAAATTATGCAAACACATAATTGATTAGATAATAACCTTAAATACTTCATTTTCAATCAACTATTTGTTTCTCGTTAAAATACTGAGTAAGATATTGAAAAGGGGAGAAGTTCTGTTTTTATTGCATATATCGACGTTTCAGCCGGAATAGAGCGATTTTCGTGTACATCTTCCATCGGTAATATAAACGGAAAATCAGGAACATTTTAGTTAATACTAATGAAAAAACATTGATTTTTATCATTTGTATTGGTAACAACACTGTCATGTCTTTTCTTGGATCTAAATAATACGAAACCTCGCTCTATGATTTGAAGTTAAAATCCTCATATATGGTTAAATATTGACTTTTTTCACGTTTTTCATGTAGTTTGATATAACGTAAATATATTCATTTTTACCAATATTTCGATACTATTTCATGTAGTATCACGATATGTGATTTGGCCTTCAAATCTCAGAATTTCGCATAATATTGCATTTTAAGCAAGTTTTCTTGCCTTTTGTTTCGTACGAAAAATCATCGAATTTAGCAATATTTTGACGTTTATCATCCCCTTTTCCTTTATGTGACTTAAACAAAATATCATCGAATTAGGCAATATTTTGCCGTTTTCCACGTTTTTGTGAATTTTCAGTCTATGGGTATTAATTCATATATATACGATAAAAATGTTGCAAACCCATAAATGATTAGATAATAACCTTAAATACTTCATTTCAATCATCTATTTGTTTCTCGTTAAAATACTGAGTAAGATATTGAAAAGGGGAGAAGTTCGATTTTTATTGCATATATCGACGTTTCAGCCGGATTAGAGCGGTTTTACGTGTAAATCTTCCCTCGGTAATATAAACGGAAAATCAGGAACATTTTAGTTAATTCTAATAAAAACACATTGATTTTTATAATTTGTATTGGAAACAACATTGTCATATGTCTTTTCTTGGATCTAAATAATACGAAACTTCGCTCTATGATTTGAAGTTAAAATCCTCAAATATGGTTAAATAGTGACTTTTTTCACGTTTTTCGTGTAGTTTGATACTACGTAAATATATTCATTTTTACCAATATTTCGATTCTATTTCATGTAGTATCACGATATGTGATTTGGCCTTCAAATCTCAGAATTTCGCATAATATTGCATTTTAAGCAAGTTTTCTTGCCTTTTGTTTCGTACGAAAAATCATCGAATTTAGCAATATTTTGACGTTTATCATCCCCTTTTCCTTTATTTGATTTAAACAAAATAACATCGAATTAGGCAATATTTTGCCGTTTTTCCACGTTTTTGTGAATTTTCAGAGTATGGTATTAATTCATATATATACGATAAAAATTATGCAAACACATAATTGATTAGATAATAACCTTAAATACTTCATTTTCAATCATCTATTTGTTTCTCGTAAAATACTGAGTAAGATATTGAAAAGGGGAAAGTTCGGTTTTTATTGCATATATCGACGTTTCAGCCGGATTAGAGCAGTTTTACGTGTACATCTTCCCTCGGTAATATAAACGGAAAATCAGGAACATTTTAGTTAATTCTAATGAAAAAACATTGATTTTTATCATTTGTATTGGTAACAACACTGTCATGTCTTTTCTTGGATCTAAATAATACGAAACCTCGCTCTATGATTTGAAGTTAAAATCCTCATATATGGTTAAATATTGACTTTTTTCACGTTTTTCATGTAGTTTGATATAACGTAAATATATTCATTTTTACCAATATTTCGATACTATTTCATGTAGTATCACGATATGTGATTTGGCCTTCAAATCTCAGAATTTCGCATAATATTGCATTTTAAGCAAGTTTTCTTGCCTTTTGTTTCGTACGAAAAATCATCGAATTTAGCAATATTTTGACGTTTATCATCCCCTTTTCCTTTATGTGACTTAAACAAAATATCATCGAATTAGGCAATATTTTGCCGTTTTCCACGTTTTTGTGAATTTTCAGTCTATGGGTATTAATTCATATATATACGATAAAAATGTTGCAAACCCATAAATGATTAGATAATAACCTTAAATACTTCATTTCAATCATCTATTTGTTTCTCGTTAAAATCCTGAGTAAGATATTGAAAAGGGGAGAAGTTCGATTTTTATTGCATATATCGACGTTTCAGCCGGATTAGAGCGGTTTTACGTGTAAATCTTCCCTCGGTAATATAAACGGAAAATCAGGAACATTTTAGTTAATTCTAATAAAAACACATTGATTTTTATAATTTGTATTGGAAACAACATTGTCATATGTCTTTTCTTGGATCTAAATAATACGAAACTTCGCTCTATGATTTGAAGTTAAAATCCTCAAATATGGTTAAATAGTGACTTTTTTCACGTTTTTCGTGTAGTTTGAATACTACGTAAATATATTCATTTTTACCAATATTTCGATTCTATTTCATGTAGTATCACGATATGTGATTTGGCCTTCAAATCTCAGAATTTCGCATAATATTGCATTTTAAGCAAGTTTTCTTGCCTTTTGTTTCGTACGAAAAAATCATCGAATTTAGCAATATTTTGACGTTTATCATCCCCTTTTCCTTTATTTGATTTAAACAAAATAACATCGAATTAGGCAATATTTTGCCGTTTTTCCACGTTTTTGTGAATTTTCAGAGTATGGTATTAATTCATATATATACGATAAAAATTATGCAAACACATAATTTATTAGATAATAACCTTAAATACTTCATTTTCAATCATCTATTTGTTTCTCGTAAAATACTGAGTAAAGATATTGAAAAGAGGGAGAAGTTCTGTTTTTATTGCATATATCGACGTTTCAGCCGGAATAGAGCGATTTTCGTGTACATCTACCATCGGTAATATAAACGGAAAATCAGGAACATTTTAGTTAATACTACTGAAAACACATGTATTTTTATCATTTGTATTGGTAACAACACTGTCATATGTCTTTTCTTGGATCTAAATAATACGAAACCTCGCTCTATGATTTGAAGTTAAATCCTCATATATGGTTAAATATTGACTTTTTTCACTTTTTTCATGTAGTTTGATATAACGTAAATATATTCATTTTTACCAATATTTCGATACTATTTCATGTAGTATCACGATATGTGATTTGGCCTTCAAATCTCAGAATTTCGCATAATATTGCATTTTAAGCAAGTTTTCTTGCCTTTTGCTTCGTACGAAAAATCATCGAATTTAGCAATATTTTGACGTTTATCATCCCCTTTTCCTTTATGTGACTTAAACAAAATATCATCGAATTAGGCAATATTTTGCCGTTTTCCACGTTTTTGTGAATTTTCAGTCTATGGGTATTAATTCATATATATACGATAAAAATTATGCAAACACATAATTGATTAGATAATAACCTTAAATACTTCATTTTCAATCAATCTATTTGTTTCTCGTTAAAATACTGCGTAAGATATTGAAAAGGGGAGAAGTTCTGATTTTTATTGCATATATCGACGTTTCAGCCGGAATTAGAGCGATTTTACGTGTACATCTTCCATCGGTAATATAAACGGAAAATCAGGAACATTTTAGTTAATACTAATGAAAAAACATTGATTTTTATCATTTATATTGGTAACAACACTGTCATATGTCTTTTCTTGGATCTAAATAATACGTAACCTCGCTCTATGATTTGAAGTTAAAATCCTCATATATGGTTAAATATTGACTTTTTTCACGTTTTTCATGTAGTTTGATATAACGTAAATATATTCATTTTTACCAATATTTCGATACTATTTCATGTAGTATCACGATATGTGATTTGGCCTTCAAATCTCAGAATTTCGCATAATATTGCATTTTAAGCAAGTTTACTTGCCTTTTGTTTCGTACGAAAAATCATCGAATTTAGCAATATTTTGACGTTTATCATCCCCTTTTCCTATATGTGACTTAAACAAAATATCATCGAATTAGGCAATATTTTGCCGTTTTCCACGTTTTTGTGAATTTACAGTCTATGGGTATTAATTCATATATATACGATAAAAAGTGATGCAAACACATAATTGATTAGATAATAACCTTAAATACTTCATTTTCAATCAACTATTTGTTTCTCGTTAAAATACTGAGTAAGATATTGAAAAGAGGGAGAAGTTCTGTTGTTTATTGCATATATCGACGTTTCAGCCGGAATAGAGCGATTTTCGTGTACATCTTCCATCGGTAATATAAACGGAAAATCAGGAACATTTTAGTTAATACTAATGAAAACACATGTATTTTTATCATTTGTATTGGTAACAACACTGTCATATGTCTTTTCTTGGATCTAAATAATGCGAAACCTCGCTCTATGATTTGAAGTTAAAATCCTCATATATGGTTAAATAATGACTTTTTTCACGTTTTTCATGTAGTTTAATACTACGTAAATATATTCATTTTTACCAATATTTCGATTCTATTTCATGTAGTATCACGATATGTGATTTGGCCTTCAAATCTCAGAATTTCGCATAATATTGCCTTTTAAGCAAGTTTTCTTGCCTTTTGTTTCATACGAAAAATCATCGAATTTAGCAATATTTTGACGTTTATCATCCCCTTTTCCTTTATGTGACAAACAAAATATCATCGAATTATGCAATATTTTGCCGTTTTCCACGTTTTTGTGAATTTTCAGTCTATGGTATTAATTCATATATATACGATAAAAATTATGCAAACACATAATTGATTAGATAATAACCTTAAATACTTCATTTTCAATCATCTATTTGTTTCTCGTTAAAATACTGAGTAAAATAATGAAAAGGGGAGAAGTTCGGTTTTTATTGCATATATCGACGTTTCAGCCGGATTAGAGCGGTTTTACGTGTACATCTTCCCTCGGTAATATAAATGGAAAATCAGGAACATTTTAGGTAATTCTAATGAAAACACATTGATTTTTATCATTTGTATTGGAAACAACATTGTCATATGTCTTTTCTTGGATCTAAATAATACGAAACCTCGCTCTATGATTTGAAGTTAAAATCCTCAAATATGGTTAAATAGTGACTTTTTTCACGTTTTTCATGTAGTTTAATACTACGTAAATATATTCATTTTTACCAATATTTCGATTCTATTTCATGTAGTATCACGATATGTGATTTGGCCTTCAAATCTCAGAATTTCGCATAATAGTTTTCTTGCATTTTGTTTCGTACAAAAAATCATCGAATTTAGCAATATTTTGACGTTTATCATCCCCTTTTCTTTTATTTGATTTAAACAAAATATCATCGAATTACGCAATATTTTGCCGTTTTTCCACGTTTTTGTGAATTTTCAGTCTATGGGTAATAATTCATTATATATTCGATAAAAATGACGAAAACACATAATTGATTAGAAAATAACCTTAAATACTTCATTTTCAATCATCTATTTGTTTCTCGTAAAATACTGAGTAAGATATTGAAAAGGGGAGAAGTTCGGTTTTTATTGCATATATCGACGTTTCAGCCGGAATAGAGCGATTTTCGTGTACATCTTCCATCGGTAATATAAACGGAAAATCAGGAACATTTTAGTTAATACTAATGAAAAAACATTGATTTTTATCATTTATATTGGTAACAACACTGTCATATGTCTTTTCTTGGATCTAAATAATACGAAACCTCGCTCTTTGATTTGAAGTTAAAATCCTCATATATGGTTAAATATTGACTTTTTTCACGTTTTTCATGTAGTTTGATATAACGTAAATATATTCATTTTTACCAATATTTCGATACTATTTCATGTAGTATCACAATATGTGATTTGGCCTTCAAATCTCAGAATTTCGCATAATATTGCATTTTAAGCAAGTTTTCTTGCCTTTTGTTTCGTACGAAAAATCATCGAATTTAGCAATATTTTGACGTTTATCATCCCCTTTTCCTTTATGTGACTTAAACAAAATATCATCGAATTAGGCAATATTTTGCCGTTTTCCACGTTTTTGTGAATTTTCAGTCTATGGGTATTAATTCATATATATACGATAAAAATTATGCAAACACATAATTGATTAGATAATAACCTTAAATACTTCATTTTCAATCATCTATTTGTTTCTCGTTAAAATACTGAGTAAGATATTGAAAAGGGGAGAAGTTCTGTTTTTATTGCATATATCGACGTTTCAGCCGGAATAGAGCGATTTTCGTGTACATCTTCCATCGGTAATATAAACGGAAAATCAGGAACATTTTAGTTAATACTAATGAAAAAACATTGATTTTTATCATTTATATTGGTAACAACACTGTCATATGTCTTTTCTTGGATCTAAATAATACGAAACCTCGCTCTATGATTTGAAGTTAAAATCCTCAAATATGGTTAAATATTGACTTTTTTCACGTTTTTCATGTAGTTTGATATAACGTAAATATATTCATTTTTACCAATATTTCGATACTATTTCATGTAGTATCACGATATGTGATTTGGCCTTCAAATCTCAGAATTTCGCATAATATTGCATTTTAAGCAAGTTTTCTTGCCTTTTGTTTCGTACGAAAAATCATCGAATTTAGCAATATTTTGACGTTTATCATCCCCTTTTCCTATATGTGACTTAAACAAAAAATCATCGAATTAGGCAATATTTTGCCGTTTTCCACGTTTTTGTGAATTTTCAGTCTATGGGTATTAATTCATATATATACGATAAAAATGATGCAAACACATAATTGATTAGATAATAACCTTAAATACTTCATTTTCAATCAACTATTTGTTTCTCGTTAAAATACTGAGTAAGATATTGAAAAGAGGGAGAAGTTCTGTTTTTATTGCATATATCGACGTTTCAGCCGGAATAGAGCGATTTTCGTGTACATCTTCCATCGGTAATATAAACGGAAAATCAGGAACATTTTAGTTAATAATAATGAAAACACATGTATTTTTATCATTTGTATTGGTAACAACACTGTCATATGTCTTTTCTTGGATCTAAATAATGCGAAACCTCGCTCTATGATTTGAAGTTAAAATCCTCATATATGGTTAAATAATGACTTTTTTCACGTTTTTCATGTAGTTTCATATAACGTAAATATATTTATTTTTACCAATATTTCGATACTATTTCATGTAGTATCACGATATGTGATTTGGCCTTCAAATCTCAGAATTTCGCATAATATTGCATTTTAAGCAAGTTTTCTTGCCTTTTGTTTCGTACGAAAAATCATCGAATTTAGCAATATTTTGACGTTTATCATCCCCTTTTCCTTTATGTGACTTAAACAAAATATCATCGAATTAGGCAATATTTTGCCGTTTTCCACGTTTTTGTGAATTTTCAGTCTATGGGTATTAATTCATATATATACGATAAAAATTATGCAAACACATAATTGATTAGATAATAACCTTAAATACTTCATTTTCAATCAACTATTTGTTTCTCGTTAAAATACTGAGTAAGATATTGAAAAGGGGAGAAGTTCTGTTTTTATTGCATATATCGACGTTTCAGCCGGAATAGAGCGATTTTCGTGTACATCTTCCATCGGTATAATAAACGGAAAATCAGAAACATTTTAGTTAATACTAATGAAAAAACATTGATTTTTATCATTTGTATTGGTAACAACACTGTCATATGTCTTTTCTTGGATCTAAATAATACGAAACCTCGCTCTATGATTTGAAGTTAAAATCCTCATATATGGGTAAATATTGACTTTTTTCACGTTTTTCATGTAGTTTGATATAACGTAAATATATTCATTTTTACCAATATTTCGATACTATTTCATGTAGTATCACGATATGTGATTTGGCCTTCAAATCTCAGAATTTCGCATAATATTGCATTTTAAGCAAGTTTTCTTGCCTTTTGTTTCGTACGAAAAATCATCGAATTTAGCAATATTTTGACGTTTATCATCCCCTTTTCCTTTATTTGATTTAAACAAAATATCATCGAATTAGGCAATATTTTGCGGTTTTTCCACGTTTTTGTGAATTTTCACTCTATGGGTATTATTTCATATATATACGATAAAAATTATGCAAACACATAATTGATTAGATAATAACCTTAAATACTTCATTTTCAATCATCTATTTGTTTCTCGTAAAATACTGAGTAAGATATTGAAAAGGGGAGAAGTTCGGTTTTTATTGCATATATCGACGTTTCAGCCGGATTAGAGAGGTTTTACGTGTACATCTTCCCTCGGTAATATAAACGGAAAATCAGGAACATTTTAGTTAATTCTAATGAAAACACATTCATTTTTATCATTTGTATTGGAAACAACATTGTCATATGTCTTTTCTTGGATCTAAATAATACGAAACCTCTCTCTATGATTTGAAGTTAAAATCCTCAAATATGGTTAAATAGTTACTTTTTTCACGTTTTTCATGTTGTTTGATACTACGTAAATATATTGAGTTTTACCAATATTTCGATACTATTCCATGTAGTATCACGATATGTGATTTGGCTTTCAAATCTCAGAATTTCGCATAATATTGCATTTTAAACAAGTTTTCTTGCCTTTTGTTTCGTACGAAAAATCATCGAATATAGCAATATTTTGACGTTTATCATCCCCTTTTCCTTTATGTGACTTAAATAAAATATCATCGAATTAGGCAATATTTTGCCGTTTTCCACGTTTTTGTGAATTTTCAGTCTATGGGTATTAATTCATATATATACGATAAAAATGATGCAAACACATAATTGATTAGATAATAACCTTAAATACTTCATTTTCAATCATCTATTTGTTTCTCGTTAAAATACTGAGTAAGATAATGAAAAGGGGAGAAGTTCGGTTTTTATTGCATATATCGACGTTTCAGCCGGATTAGAGCGTTTTTACGTGTACATGTTCCCTCGGTAATATAAACGGAAAATCAGGAACATTTTAGTTAATACTAATGAAAAAACATTGATTTTTATCATTTGTATTGGAAACAACATTGACATATGTCTTTTCTTGGATCTAAATAATACGAAACCTCGCTCTATGATTTGAAGTTAAAATCCTCAAATATTGTTAAATAGTGACTTTTTCACGTTTTTCATGTACTTTGATACTACGTAAATATATTCATTTTTACCAATATTTCGATACTATTTCATGTAGTATCACGATATATGATTTGGCCTTCAAATCTCAGAATTTCGCATAATATTGCATTTTAAGCAAGTTTTCTTGCCTTTTGTTTCGTACGAAAAATCATCGAATTTAGCAATATTTTGACGTTTATCATCCCCTTTTCCTTTATGTGACTTAAACAAAATATCATCGAATTAGGCAATATTTTGCCGTTTTCCACGTTTTTGTGAATTTTCAGTCTATGGGTATTAATTCATATATATACGATAAAAATTATGCAAACACATAATTGATTAGATAATAACCTTAAATACTTCATTTTCCATCAACTATTTGTTTCTCGTTAAAATACTGAGTAAGATATTGAAAAGGGGAGAAGTTCTGTTTTTATTGCATATATCGACGTTTCAGCCGGAATAGAGCGATTTTCGTGTACATCTTCCATCGGTAATATAAACGGAAAATCAGGAACATTTTAGTTAATACTAATGAAAAAACATTGATTTTTATCATTTGTATTGGTAACAACACTGTCATGTCTTTTCTTGGATCTAAATAATACGAAACCTCGCTCTATGATTTGAAGTTAAAATCCTCATATATGGTTAAATATTGACTTTTTTCACGTTTTTCATGTAGTTTGATATAACGTAAATATATTCATTTTTACCAATATTTCGATACTATTTCATGTAGTATCACGATATGTGATTTGGCCTTCAAATCTCAGAATTTCGCATAATATTGCATTTTAAGCAAGTTTTCTTGCCTTTTGTTTCGTACGAAAAATCATCGAATTTAGCAATATTTTGACGTTTATCATCCCCTTTTCCTTTATGTGACTTAAACAAAATATCATCGAATTAGGCAATATTTTGCCGTTTTCCAAGTTTTTGTGAATTTTCAGTCTATGGGTATTAATTCATATATATACGATAAAAATTATGCAAACACATAATTGATTAGATAATAACCTTAAATACTTCATTTTCAATCAACTATTTGTTTCTCGTTAAAATACTGAGTAAGATATTGAAAAGGGGAGAAGTTCTGTTTTTATTGCATATATCGACGTTTCAGCCGGAATAGAGCGATTTTCGTGTACATCTTCCATCGGTAATATAAACGGAAAATCAGGAACATTTTAGTTAATACTAATGAAAAAACATTGATTTTTATCATTTATATTGGTAACAACACTGTCATATGTCTTTTCTTGGATCTAAATAATACGAAACCTCGCTCTATGATTTGAAGTTAAAATCCTCATATATGGTTAAATATTGACTTTTTTCACGTTTTTCATGTAGTTTGATATAACGTAAATATATTCATTTTTACCAATATTTCGATACTATTTCATGTAGTATCACGATATGTGATTTGGCCTTCAAATCTCAGAATTTCGCATAATATTGCATTTTAAGCAAGTTTTCTTGCCTTTTGTTTCGTACGAAAAATCATCGAATTTAGCAATATTTTGACGTTTATCATCCCCTTTTCCTATATGTGACTTAAACAAAATATCATCGAATTAGGCAATATTTTGCCGTTTTCCACGTTTTTGTGAATTTTCAGTCTATGGGTATTAATTCATATATATACGATAAAAATTATGCAAACACATAATTGATTAGATAATAACCTTAAATACTTCATTTTCAATCAACTATTTGTTTCTCGTTAAAATACTGAGTAAGATATTGAAAAGGGGAGAAGTTCTGTTTTTATTGCATATATCGACGTTTCAGCCGGAATAGAGCGATTTTCGTGTACATCTTCCATCGGTATAATAAACGGAAAATCAGAAACATTTTAGTTAATACTAATGAAAAAACATTGATTTTTATCATTTGTACTGGTAACAACACTGTCATATGTCTTTTCTTGGATCTAAATAATACGAAACCTCGCTCTATGATTTGAAGTTAAAATCCTCATATATGGTTAAATATTGACTTTTTTCACGTTTTTCATGTAGTTTGATATAACGTAAATATATTCTTTTTTACCAATATTTCGATACTATTTCATGTAGTATCACGATATGTGATTTGGCCTTCAAATCTCAGAATTTCGCATAATATTGCATTTTAAGCAAGTTTTCTTGCCTTTTGTTTCGTACGAAAAATCATCGAATTTAGCAATATTTTAACGTTTATCATCCCCTTTTCCTTTATTTGATTTAAACAAAATATCATCGAATTAGGCAATATTTTGCCGTTTTTCCACGTTTTTGTGAATTTTCACTCTATGGGTATTATTTCATATATATACGATAAAAATTATGCAAACACATAATTGATTAGATAATAACCTTAAATACTTCATTTTCAATCAACTATTTGTTTCTCGTTAAAATACTGAGTAAGATATTGAAAAGGGGAGAAGTTCTGTTTTTATTGCATATATCGACGTTTCAGCCGGAATAGAGCGATTTTCGTGTACATCTTCCATCGGTAATATAAACGGAAAATCAGGAACATTTTAGTTAATTCTAATGAAAACACATTCATTTTTATCATTTGTATTGGAAACAACATTGTCATATGTCTTTTCTTGGATCTAAATAATACGAAACCTCTCTCTATGATTTGAAGTTAAAATCCTCAAATATGGTTAAATAGTTACTTTTTTCACGTTTTTCATGTTGTTTGATACTACGTAAATATATTGAGTTTTACCAATATTTCGATACTATTCCATGTAGTATCACGATATGTGATTTGGCTTTCAAATCTCAGAATTTCGCATAATATTGCATTTTAAACAAGTTTTCTTGCCTTTTGTTTCGTACGAAAAATCATCGAATATAGCAATATTTTGACGTTTATCATCCCCTTTTCCTTTATGTGACTTAAATAAAATATCATCGAATTAGGCAATATTTTGCCGTTTTCCACGTTTTTGTGAATTTTCAGTCTATGGGTATTAATTCATATATATACGATAAAAATGATGCAAACACATAATTGATTAGATAATAACCTTAAATACTTCATTTTCAATCATCTATTTGTTTCTCGTTAAAATACTGAGTAAGATAATGAAAAGGGGAGAAGTTCGGTTTTTATTGCATATATCGACGTTTCAGCCGGATTAGAGCGTTTTTACGTGTACATGTTCCCTCGGTAATATAAACGGAAAATCAGGAACATTTTAGTTAATACTAATGAAAAAACATTGATTTTTATCATTTGTATTGGAAACAACATTGACATATGTCTTTTCTTGGATCTAAATAATACGAAACCTCGCTCTATGATTTGAAGTTAAAATCCTCAAATATTGTTAAATAGTGACTTTTTCACATTTTTCATGTACTTTGATACTACGTAAATATATTCATTTTTACCAATATTTCGATACTATTTCATGTAGTATCACGATATGTGATTTGGCCTTCAAATCTCAGAATTTCGCATAATATTGCATTTTAAGCAAGTTTTCTTGCCTTTTGTTTCGTACGAAAAATCATCGAATTTAGCAATATTTTGACGTTTATCATCCCCTTTTCCTTTATGTGACTTAAACAAAATATCATCGAATTAGGCAATATTTTGCCGTTTTCCACGTTTTTGTGAATTTTCAGTCTATGGGTATTAATTCATATATATACGATAAAAATTATGCAAACACATAATTGATTAGATAATAACCTTAAATACTTCATTTTCAATCAACTATTTGTTTCTCGTTAAAATACTGAGTAAGATATTGAAAAGGGGAGAAGTTCTGTTTTTATTGCATATATCGACGTTTCAGCCGGAATAGAGCGATTTTCGTGTACATCTTCCATCGGTAATATAAACGGAAAATCAGGAACATTTTAGTTAATACTAATGAAAAAACATTGATTTTTATCATTTGTATTGGTAACAACACTGTCATGTCTTTTCTTGGATCTAAATAATACGAAACCTCGCTCTATGATTTGAAGTTAAAATCCTCATATATGGTTAAATATTGACTTTTTTCACGTTTTTCATGTAGTTTGATATAACGTAAATATATTCATTTTTACCAATATTTCGATACTATTTCATGTAGTATCACGATATGTTATTTGGCCTTCAAATCTCAGAATTTCGCATAATATTGCATTTTAAGCAAGTTTTCTTGCCTTTTGTTTCGTACGAAAAATCATCGAATTTAGCAATATTTTGACGTTTATCATCCCCTTTTCCTTTATGTGACTTAAACAAAATATCATCGAATTAGGCAATATTTTGCCGTTTTCCACGTTTTTGTGAATTTTCAGTCTATGGGTATTAATTCATATATATACGATAAAAATGATGCAAACACATAATTGATTAGATAATAACCTTAAATACTTAATTTTCAATCAACTATTTGTTTCTCGTTAAAATACTGAGTAAGATATTAAAAAGAGGGAGAAGTTCTGTTTTTATTGCATATATCGACGTTTCAGCCGGAATAGAGCGATTTTCGTGTACATCTCCCATCGGTAATATAAACGGAAAATCAGGAACATTTTAGTTAATACTAATGAAATCACATGTATTTTTATCATTTGTATTGGTAACAACACTGTCATATGTCTTTTCTTGGATCTAAATAATGCGAAACCTCGCTCTATGATTTGAAGTTAAAATCCTCATATACGGTTAAATAATGACTTTTTTAACGTTTTTCATGTAGTTTCATATAACGTAAATATATTTATTTTTACCAATATTTCGATACTATTTCATGTAGTATCACGATATGTGATTTGGCCTTCAAATCTCAGAATTTCGCATAATATTGCATTTTAAGCAAGTTTTCTTGCCTTTTGTTTCGTACGAAAAATCATCGAATTTAGCAATATTTTGACGTTTATCATCCCATTTTCCTTTATGTGACTTAAACAAAATATCATCGAATTAGGCAATATTTTGCCGTTTTCCACGTTTTTGTGAATTTTCAGTCTATGGGTATTAATTCATATATATACGATAAAAATTATGCAAACACATAATTGATTAGATAATAACCTTAAATACTTCATTTTCAATCAACTATTTGTTTCTCGTTAAAATACTGAGTAAGATATTGAAAAGGGGAGAAGTTCTGTTTTTATTGCATATATCGACGTTTCAGCCGGAATAGAGCGATTTTCGTGTACATCTTCCATCGGTAATATAAACGGAAAATCAGGAACATTTTAGTTAATACTAATGAAAAAACATTGATTTTTATCATTTGTATTGGTAACAACACTGTCATGTCTTTTCTTGGATCTAAATAATACGAAACCTCGCTCTATGATTTGAAGTTAAAATCCTCATATATGGTTAAATATTGACTTTTTTCACGTTTTTCATGTAGTTTGATATAACGTAAATATATTCATTTTTACCAATATTTCGATACTATTTCATGTAGTATCACGATATGTTATTTGGCCTTCAAATCTCAGAATTTCGCATAATATTGCATTTTAAGCAAGTTTTCTTGCCTTTTGTTTCGTACGAAAAATCATCGAATTTAGCAATATTTTGACGTTTATCATCCCCTTTTCCTTTATGTGACTTAAACAAAATATCATCGAATTAGGCAATATTTTGCCGTTTTCCACGTTTTTGTGAATTTTCAGTCTATGGGTATTAATTCATATATATACGATAAAAATGATGCAAACACATAATTGATTAGATAATAACCTTAAATACTTAATTTTCAATCAACTATTTGTTTCTCGTTAAAATACTGAGTAAGATATTAAAAAGAGGGAGAAGTTCTGTTTTTATTGCATATATCGACGTTTCAGCCGGAATAGAGCGATTTTCGTGTACATCTCCCATCGGTAATATAAACGGAAAATCAGGAACATTTTAGTTAATACTAATGAAATCACATGTATTTTTATCATTTGTATTGGTAACAACACTGTCATATGTCTTTTCTTGGATCTAAATAATGCGAAACCTCGCTCTATGATTTGAAGTTAAAATCCTCATATACGGTTAAATAATGACTTTTTTAACGTTTTTCATGTAGTTTCATATAACGTAAATATATTTATTTTTACCAATATTTCGATACTATTTCATGTAGTATCACGATATGTGATTTGGCCTTCAAATCTCAGAATTTCGCATAATATTGCATTTTAAGCAAGTTTTCTTGCCTTTTGTTTCGTACGAAAAATCATCGAATTTAGCAATATTTTGACGTTTATCATCCCATTTTCCTTTATGTGACTTAAACAAAATATCATCGAATTAGGCAATATTTTGCCGTTTTCCACGTTTTTGTGAATTTTCAGTCTATGGGTATTAATTCATATATATACGATAAAAATTATGCAAACACATAATTGATTAGATAATAACCTTAAATACTTCATTTTCAATCAACTATTTGTTTCTCGTTAAAATACTGAGTAAGATATTGAAAAGGGGAGAAGTTCTGTTTTTATTGCATATATCGACGTTTCAGCCGGAATAGAGCGATTTTCGTGTACATCTTCCATCGGTATAATAAACGGAAAATCAGAAACATTTTAGTTAATACTAATGAAAAAACATTGATTTTTATCATTTGTACTGGTAACAACACTGTCATATGTCTTTTCTTGGATCTAAATAATACGAAACCTCGCTCTATGATTTGAAGTTAAAATCCTCATATATGGTTAAATATTGACTTTTTTCACGTTTTTCATGTAGTTTGATATAACGTAAATATATTCATTTTTACCAATATTTCGATACTATTTCATGTAGTATCACGATATGTGATTTGGCCTTCAAATCTCAGAATTTCGCATAATATTGCATTTTAAGCAAGTTTTCTTGCCTTTTGTTTCGTACGAAAAATCATCGAATTTAGCAATATTTTAACGTTTATCATCCCCTTTTCCTTTATTTGATTTAAACAAAATATCATCGAATTAGGCAATATTTTGCGGTTTTTCCACGTTTTTGTGAATTTTCACTCTATGGGTATTATTTCATATATATACGATAAAAATTATGCAAACACATAATTGATTAGATAATAACCTTAAATACTTCATTTTCAATCATCTATTTGTTTCTCGTAAAATACTGAGTAAGATATTGAAAAGGGGAGAAGTTCGGTTTTTATTGCATATATCGACGTTTCAGCCGGATTAGAGAGGTTTTACGTGTACATCTTCCCTCGGTAATATAAACGGAAAATCAGGAACATTTTAGTTAATTCTAATGAAAACACATTCATTTTTATCATTTGTATTGGAAACAACATTGTCATATGTCTTTTCTTGGATCTAAATAATACGAAACCTCTCTCTATGATTTGAAGTTAAAATCCTCAAATATGGTTAAATAGTTACTTTTTCACGTTTTTCATGTTGTTTGATACTACGTAAATATATTGAGTTTTACCAATATTTCGATACTATTCCATGTAGTATCACGATATGTGATTTGGCTTTCAAATCTCAGAATTTCGCATAATATTGCATTTTAAACAAGTTTTCTTGCCTTTTGTTTCGTACGAAAAATCATCGAATATAGCAATATTTTGACGTTTATCATCCCCTTTTCCTTTATGTGACTTAAATAAAATATCATCGAATTAGGCAATATTTTGCCGTTTTCCACGTTTTTGTGAATTTTCAGTCTATGGGTATTAATTCATATATATACGATAAAAATGATGCAAACACATAATTGATTAGATAATAACCTTAAATACTTCATTTTCAATCAACTATTTGTTTCTCGTTAAAATACTGAGTAAGATAATGAAAAGGGGAGAAGTTCGGTTTTTATTGCATATATCGACGTTTCAGCCGGATTAGAGCGTTTTTACGTGTACATGTTCCCTCGGTAATATAAACGGAAAATCAGGAACATTTTAGTTAATACTAATGAAAAAACATTGATTTTTATCATTTGTATTGGAAACAACATTGACATATGTCTTTTCTTGGATCTAAATAATACGAAACCTCGCTCTATGATTTGAAGTTAAAATCCTCAAATATTGTTAAATAGTGACTTTTTCACATTTTTCATGTACTTTGATACTACGTAAATATATTCATTTTTACCAATATTTCGATACTATTTCATGTAGTATCACGATATGTGATTTGGCCTTCAAATCTCAGAATTTCGCATAATATTGCATTTTAAGCAAGTTTTCTTGCCTTTTGTTTCGTACGAAAAATCATCGAATTTAGCAATATTTTGACGTTTATCATCCCCTTTTCCTTTATGTGACTTAAACAAAATATCATCGAATTAGGCAATATTTTGCCGTTTTCCACGTTTTTGTGAATTTTCAGTCTATGGGTATTAATTCATATATATACGATAAAAATTATGCAAACACATAATTGATTAGATAATAACCTTAAATACTTCATTTTCAATCAACTATTTGTTTCTCGTTAAAATACTGAGTAAGATATTGAAAAGGGGAGAAGTTCTGTTTTTATTGCATATATCGACGTTTCAGCCGGAATAGAGCGATTTTCGTGTACAGCTTCCATCGGTAATATAAACGGAAAATCAGGAACATTTTAGTTAATACTAATGAAAAAACATTGATTTTTATCATTTGTATTGGTAACAACACTGTCATGTCTTTTCTTGGATCTAAATAATACGAAACCTCGCTCTATGATTTGAAGTTAAAATCCTCATATATGGTTAAATATTGACTTTTTTCACGTTTTTCATGTAGTTTGATATAACGTAAATATATTCATTTTTACCAATATTTCGATACTATTTCATGTAGTATCACGATATGTTATTTGGCCTTCAAATCTCAGAATTTCGCATAATATTGCATTTTAAGCAAGTTTTCTTGCCTTTTGTTTCGTACGAAAAATCATCGAATTTAGCAATATTTTGACGTTTATCATCCCCTTTTCCTTTATGTGACTTAAACAAAATATCATCGAATTAGGCAATATTTTGCCGTTTTCCACGTTTTTGTGAATTTTCAGTCTATGGGTATTAATTCATATATATACGATAAAAATGATGCAAACACATAATTGATTAGATAATAACCTTAAATACTTAATTTTCAATCAACTATTTGTTTCTCGTTAAAATACTGAGTAAGATATTAAAAAGAGGGAGAAGTTCTGTTTTTATTGCATATATCGACGTTTCAGCCGGAATAGAGCGATTTTCGTGTACATCTCCCATCGGTAATATAAACGGAAAATCAGGAACATTTTAGTTAATACTAATGAAATCACATGTATTTTTATCATTTGTATTGGTAACAACACTGTCATATGTCTTTTCTTGGATCTAAATAATGCGAAACCTCGCTCTATGATTTGAAGTTAAAATCCTCATATACGGTTAAATAATGACTTTTTTAACGTTTTTCATGTAGTTTCATATAACGTAAATATATTTATTTTTACCAATATTTCGATACTATTTCATGTAGTATCACGATATGTGATTTGGCCTTCAAATCTCAGAATTTCGCATAATATTGCATTTTAAGCAAGTTTTCTTGCCTTTTGTTTCGTACGAAAAATCATCGAATTTAGCAATATTTTGACGTTTATCATCCCATTTTCCTTTATGTGACTTAAACAAAATATCATCGAATTAGGCAATATTTTGCCGTTTTCCACGTTTTTGTGAATTTTCAGTCTATGGGTATTAATTCATATATATACGATAAAAATTATGCAAACACATAATTGATTAGATAATAACCTTAAATACTTCATTTTCAATCAACTATTTGTTTCTCGTTAAAATACTGAGTAAGATATTGAAAAGGGGAGAAGTTCTGTTTTTATTGCATATATCGACGTTTCAGCCGGAATAGAGCGATTTTCGTGTACATCTTCCATCGGTAATATAAACGGAAAATCAGGAACATTTTAGTTAATACTAATGAAAAAACATTGATTTTTATCATTTGTATTGGTAACAACACTGTCATGTCTTTTCTTGGATCTAAATAATACGAAACCTCGCTCAATGATTTGAAGTTAAAATCCTCATATATGGTTAAATATTGACTTTTTTCACGTTTTTCATGTAGTTTGATATAACGTAAATATATTCATTTTTACCAATATTTCGATACTATTTCATGTAGTATCACGATATGTGATTTGGCCTTCAAATCTCAGAATTTCGCATAATATTGCATTTTAAGCAAGTTTTCTTGCCTTTTGTTTCGTACGAAAAATCATCGAATTTAGCAATATTTTGACGTTTATCATCCCCTTTTCCTTTATGTGACTTAAACAAAATATCATCGAATTAGGCAATATTTTGCCGTTTTCCACGTTTTTGTGAATTTTCAGTCTATGGGTATTAATTCATATATATACGATAAAAATTATGCAAACACATAATTGATTAGATAATAACCTTAAATACTTCATTTTCAATCAACTATTTGTTTCTCGTTAAAATACTGAGTAAGATATTGAAAAGGGGAGAAGTTCTGTTTTTATTGCATATATCGACGTTTCAGCCGGAATAGAGCGATTTTCGTGTACATCTTCCATCGGTATAATAAACGGAAAATCAGAAACATTTTAGTTAATACTAATGAAAAAACATTGATTTTTATCATTTGTATTGGTAACAACACTGTCATATGTCTTTTCTTGGATCTAAATAATACGAAACCTCGCTCTATGATTTGAAGTTAAAATCCTCATATATGGTTAAATATTGACTTTTTTCACGTTTTTCATGTAGTTTGATATAACGTAAATATATTCATTTTTACCAATATTTCGATACTATTTCATGTAGTATCACGATATGTGATTTGGCCTTCAAATCTCAGAATTTCGCATAATATTGCATTTTAAGCAAGTTTTCTTGCCTTTTGTTTCGTACGAAAAATCATCGAATTTAGCAATATTTTGACGTTTATCATCCCCTTTTCCTTTATTTGATTTAAACAAAATATCATCGAATTAGGCAATATTTTGCGGTTTTTCCACGTTTTTGTGAATTTTCACTCTATGGGTATTATTTCATATATATACGATAAAAATTATGCAAACACATAATTGATTAGATAATAACCTTAAATACTTCATTTTCAATCATCTATTTGTTTCTCGTAAAATACTGAGTAAGATATTGAAAAGGGGAGAAGTTCGGTTTTTATTGCATATATCGACGTTTCAGCCGGATTAGAGAGGTTTTACGTGTACATCTTCCCTCGGTAATATAAACGGAAAATCAGGAACATTTTAGTTAATTCTAATGAAAACACATTCATTTTTATCATTTGTATTGGAAACAACATTGTCATATGTCTTTTCTTGGATCTAAATAATACGAAACCTCTCTCTATGATTTGAAGTTAAAATCCTCAAATATGGTTAAATAGTTACTTTTTTCACGTTTTTCATGTTGTTTGATACTACGTAAATATATTGAGTTTTACCAATATTTCGATACTATTCCATGTAGTATCACGATATGTGATTTGGCTTTCAAATCTCAGAATTTCGCATAATATTGCATTTTAAACAAGTTTTCTTGCCTTTTGTTTCGTACGAAAAATCATCGAATATAGCAATATTTTGACGTTTATCATCCCCTTTTCCTTTATGTGACTTAAATAAAATATCATCGAATTAGGCAATATTTTGCCGTTTTCCACGTTTTTGTGAATTTTCAGTCTATGGGTATTAATTCATATATATACGATAAAAATGATGCAAACACATAATTGATTAGATAATAACCTTAAATACTTCATTTTAAATCATCTATTTGTTTCTCGTTAAAATACTGAGTAAGATAATGAAAAGGGGAGAAGTTCGGTTTTTATTGCATATATCGACGTTTCAGCCGGATTAGAGCGTTTTTACGTGTACATGTTCCCTCGGTAATATAAACGGAAAATCAGGAACATTTTAGTTAATACTAATGAAAAAACATTGATTTTTATCATTTGTATTGGAAACAACATTGACCTATGTCTTTTCTTGGATCTAAATAATACGAAACCTCGCTCTATGATTTGAAGTTAAAATCCTCAAATATTGTTAAATAGTGAGTTTTTCACGTTTTTCATGTACTTTGATACTACGTAAATATATTCATTTTTACCAATATTTCGATACTATTTCATGTAGTATCACGATATGTGATTTGACCTTCATATCTCAGAATTTCGCATAATATTGCATTTTAAGCAAGTTTTCTTGCCTTTTGTTTCGTACGAAAAATCATCGAATTTAGCAATATTTTGACGTTTATCATCCCCTTTTCCTTTATGTGACTTAAACAAAATATCATCGAATTAGGCAATATTTTGCCGTTTTCCACGTTTTTGTGAATTTTCAGTCTATGGGTATTAATTCATATATATACGATAAAAATTATGCAAACACATAAGTGATTAGATAATAACCTTAAATACTTCATTTTCAATCAACTATTTGTTTCTCGTTAAAATACTGAGTAAGATATTGAAAAGGGGAGAAGTTCTGTTTTTATTGCATATATCGACGTTTCAGCCGGAATAGAGCGATTTTCGTGTACATCTTCCATCGGTAATATAAACGGAAAATCAGGAACATTTTAGTTAATACTAATGAAAAAACATTGATTTTTATCATTTATATTGGTAACAACACTGTCATATGTCTTTTCTTGGATCTAAATAATACGAAACCTCGCTCTATGATTTGAAGTTAAAATCCTCATATATGGTTAAATATTGACTTTTTTCACGTTTTTCATGTAGTTTGATATAACGTAAATATATTCATTTTTACCAATATTTCGATACTATTTCATGTAGTATCACGATATGTGATTTGGCCTTCAAATCTCAGAATTTCGCATAATATTGCATTTTAAGCAAGTTTTCTTGCCTTTTGTTTCGTACGAAAAATCATCGAATTTAGCAATATTTTGACGTTTATCATACCCTTTTCCTTTATGTGACTTAAACAAAATATCATCGAATTAGGCAATATTTTGCCGTTTTCCACGTTTTTGTGAATTTTCAGTCTATGGGTATTAATTCATATATATACGATAAAAATGATGCAAACACATAATTGATTAGATAATAACCTTAAATACTTCATTTTCAATCAACTATTTGTTTCTCGTTAAAATACTGAGTAAGATATTAAAAAGAGGGAGAAGTTCTGTTTTTATTGCATATATCGACGTTTCAGCCGGAATAGAGCGATTTTCGTGTACATCTTCCATCGGTAATATAAACGGAAAATCAGGAACATTTTAGTTAATACTAATGAAAAAACATTGATTTTTATCATTTGTATTGGTAACAACACTGTCATATGTCTTTTCTTGGATCTAAATAATGCGAAACCTCGCTCTATGATTTGAAGTTAAAATCCTCATATATGGTTAAATATTGACTTTTTTCACGTTTTTCATGTAGTTTGATATAACGTAAATATATTCATTTTTACCAATATTTCGATACTAATTCATGTAGTATCACGATATGTTATTTGGCCTTCAAATCTCAGAATTTCGCATAATATTGCATTTTAAGCAAGTTTTCTTGCCTTTTGTTTCGTACGAAAAATCATCGAATTTAGCAATATTTTGACGTTTATCATCCCCTTTTCCTTTATGTGACTTAAACAAAATATCATCGAATTAGGCAATATTTTGCCGTTTTCCACGTTTTTGTGAATTTTCAGTCTATGGGTATTAATTCATATATATACGATAAAAATTATGCAAACACATAATTGATTAGATAATAACCTTAAATACTTCATTTTCAATCAACTATTTGTTTCTCGTTAAAATACTGAGTAAGATATTGAAAAGGGGAGAAGTTCTGTTTTTATTGCATATATCGACGTTTCAGCCGGAATAGAGCGATTTTCGTGTACATCTTCCATCGGTAATATAAACGGAAAATCAGGAACATTTTAGTTAATACTAATGACAAAACATTGATTTTTATCATTTATATTGGTAACAACACTGTCATATGTCTTTTCTTGGATCTAAATAATACGAAACCTCGCTCTATGATTTGAAGTTAAAATCCTCATATATGGTTAAATATTGACTTTTTTCACGTTTTTCATGTAGTTTGATATAACGTAAATATATTCATTTTTACCAATATTTCGATACTATTTCATGTAGTATCACGATATGTGATTTGGCCTTCAAATCTCAGAATTTCGCATAATATTGCATTTTAAGCAAGTTTTCTTGCCTTTTGTTTCGTACGAAAAATCATCGAATTTAGCAATATTTTGACGTTTATCATCCCCTTTTCCTATATGTGACTTAAACAAAATATCATCGAATTAGGCAATATTTTGCCGTTTTCCACGTTTTTGTGAATTTTCAGTCTATGGGTATTAATTCATATATATACGATAAAAATGATGCAAACACATAATTGATTAGATAATAACCTTAAATACTTCATTTTCAATCAACTATTTGTTTCTCGTTAAAATACTGAGTAAGATATTGAAAAGAGGGAGAAGTTCTGTTTTTATTGCATATATCGACGTTTCAGCCGGAATAGAGCGATTTTCGTGTACATCTTCCATCGGTAATATAAACGGAAAATCAGGAACATTTTAGTTAATACTAATGAAAACACATGTATTTTTATCATTTGTATTGGTAACAACACTGTCATATGTCTTTTCTTGGATCTAAATAATGCGAAACCTCGCTCTATGATTTGAAGTTAAAATCCTCATATATGGTTAAATAATGACTTTTTTCACGTTTTTCATGTAGTTTCATATAACGTAAATATATTTATTTTTACCAATATTTCGATACTATTTCATGTAGTATCACGATATGTGATTTGGCCTTCAAATCTCAGAATTTCGCATAATATTGCATTTTAAGCAAGTTTTCTTGCCTTTTGTTTCGTACGAAAAATCATCGAATTTAGCAATATTTTGACGTTTATCATCCCCTTTTCCTTTATGTGACTTAAACAAAATATCATCGAATTAGGCAATATTTTGCCGTTTTCCACGTTTTTGTGAATTTTCAGTCTATGGGTATTAATTCATATATATACGATAAAAATTATGCAAACACATAATTGATTAGATAATAACCTTAAATACTTCATTTTCAATCAACTATTTGTTTCTCGTTAAAATACTGAGTAAGATATTGAAAAGGGGAGAAGTTCTGTTTTTATTGCATATATCGACGTTTCAGCCGGAATAGAGCGATTTTCGTGTACATCTTCCATTGGTATAATAAACGGAAAATCAGAAACATTTTAGTTAATACTAATGAAAAAACATTGATTTTTATCATTTGTACTGGTAACAACACTGTCATATGTCTTTTCTTGGATCTAAATAATACGAAACCTCGCTCTATGATTTGAAGTTAAAATCCTCATATATGGTTAAATATTGACTTTTTTCACGTTTTTCATGTAGTTTGATATAACGTAAATATATTCATTTTTACCAATATTTCGATACTATTTCATGTAGTATCACGATATGTGATTTGGCCTTCAAATCTCAGAATTTCGCATAATATTGCATTTTAAGCAAGTTTTCTTGCCTTTTGTTTCGTACGAAAAATCATCGAATTTAGCAATATTTTGACGTTTATCATCCCATTTTCCTCTATTTGATTTAAACAAAATATCATCGAATTAGGCAATATTTTGCGGTTTTTCCACGTTTTTGTGAATTTTCACTCTATGGGTATTATTTCATATATATACGATAAAAATTATGCAAACACATAATTAATTAGATAATAACCTTAAATACTTCATTTTCAATCATCTATTTGTTTCTCGTAAAATACTGAGTAAGATATTGAAAAGGGGAGAAGTTCGGTTTTTATTGCATATATCGACGTTTCAGCCGGATTAGAGAGGTTTTACGTGTACATCTTCCCTCGGTAATATAAACGGAAAATCAGGAACATTTTAGTTAATTCTAATGAAAACACATTCATTTTTATCATTTGTATTGGAAACAACATTGTCATATGTCTTTTCTTGGATCTAAATAATACGAAACCTCTCTCTATGATTTGAAGTTAAAATCCTCAAATATGGTTAAATAGTTACTTTTTTCACGTTTTTCATGTTGTTTGATACTACGTAAATATATTGAGTTTTACCAATATTTCGATACTATTCCATGTAGTATCACGATATGTGATTTGGCTTTCAAATCTCAGAATTTCGCATAATATTGCATTTTAAACAAGTTTTCTTGCCTTTTGTTTCGTACGAAAAATCATCGAATATAGCAATATTTTGACGTTTATCATCCCCTTTTCCTTTATGTGACTTAAATAAAATATCATCGAATTAGGCAATATTTTGCCGTTTTCCACGTTTTTGTGAATTTTCAGTCTATGGGTATTAATTCATATATATACGATAAAAATGATGCAAACACATAATTGATTAGATAATAACCTTAAATACTTCATTTTCAATCATCTATTTGTTTCTCGTTAAAATACTGAGTAAGATAATGAAAAGGGGAGAAGTTCGGTTTTTATTGCATATATCGACGTTTCAGCCGGATTAGAGCGTTTTTACGTGTACATGTTCCCTCGGTAATATAAACGGAAAATCAGGAACATTTTAGTTAATACTAATGAAAAAACATTGATTTTTATCATTTGTATTGGAAACAACATTGACATATGTCTTTTCTTGGATCTAAATAATACGAAACCTCGCTCTATGATTTGAAGTTAAAATCCTCAAATATTGTTAAATAGTGACTTTTTCACATTTTTCATGTACTTTGATACTACGTAAATATATTCATTTTTACCAATATTTCGATACTATTTCATGTAGTATCACGATATGTGATTTGGCCTTCAAATCTCAGAATTTCGCATAATATTGCATTTTAAGCAAGTTTTCTTGCCTTTTGTTTCGTACGAAAAATCATCGAATTTAGCAATATTTTGACGTTTATCATCCCCTTTTCCTTTATGTGACTTAAACAAAATATCATCGAATTAGGCAATATTTTGCCGTTTTCCACGTTTTTGTGAATTTTCAGTCTATGGGTATTAATTCATATATATACGATAAAAATTATGCAAACACATAATTGATTAGATAATAACCTTAAATACTTCATTTTCAATCAACTATTTGTTTCTCGTTAAAATACTGAGTAAGATATTGAAAAGGGGAGAAGTTCTGTTTTTATTGCATATATCGACGTTTCAGCCGGAATAGAGCGATTTTCGTGTACATCTTCCATCGGTAATATAAACGGAAAATCAGGAACATTTTAGTTAATACTAATGAAAAAAACATTGATTTTTATCATTTGTATTGGTAACAACACTGTCATGTCTTTTCTTGGATCTAAATAATACGAAACCTCGCTCTATGATTTGAAGTTAAAATCCTCATATATGGTTAAATATTGACTTTTTTCACGTTTTTCATGTAGTTTGATATAACGTAAATATATTCATTTTTAACAATATTTCGATACTATTTCATGTAGTATCACGATATGTGATTTGGCCTTCAAATCTCAGAATTTCGCATAATATTGCATTTTAAGCAAGTTTTCTTGCCTTTTGTTTCGTACGAAAAATCATCGAATTTAGCAATATTTTGACGTTTATCATCCCCTTTTCCTTTATGTGACTTAAACAAAATATCATCGAATTAGGCAATATTTTGCCGTTTTCCACGTTTTTGTGAATTTTCAGTCTATGGGTATTAATTCATATATATACGATAAAAATTATGCAAACACATAATTGATTAGATAATAACCTTAAATACTTCATTTTCAATCAACTATTTGTTTCTCGTTAAAATACTGAGTAAGATATTTAAAAGGGGAGAAGTTCTGTTTTTATTGCATATATCGACGTTTCAGCCGGAATAGAGCGATTTTCGTGTACATCTTCCATCGGTAATATAAACGGAAAATCAGGAACATTTTAGTTAATACTAATGAAAAAACATTGATTTTTATCATTTATATTGGTAACAACACTGTCATATGTTTTTTCTTGGATCTAAATAATACGAAACCTCGCTCTATGATTTGAAGTTAAAATCCTCATATATGGTTAAATATTGACTTTTTTCACGTTTTTCATGTAGTTTGATATAACGTAAATATATTCATTTTTACCAATATTTCGATACTATTTCATGTAGTATCACGATATGTGATTTGGCCTTCAAATCTCAGAATTTCGCATAATATTGCATTTTAAGCAAGTTTTCTTGCCTTTTGTTTCGTACGAAAAATCATCGAATTTAGCAATATTTTGACGTTTATCATCCCCTTTTCCTTTATGTGACTTAAACAAAATATCATCGAATTAGGCAATATTTTGCCGTTTTCCACGTTTTTGTGAATTTTCAGTCTATGGGTATTAATTCATATATATACGATAAAAATGATGCAAACACATAATTGATTAGATAATAACCTTAAATACTTAATTTTCAATCAACTATTTGTTTCTCGTTAAAATACTGAGTAAGATATTAAAAAGAAGGAGAAGTTCTGTTTTTATTGCATATATCGACGTTTCAGCCGGAATAGAGCGATTTTCGTGTACATCTCCCATCGGTAATATAAACGGAAAATCAGGAACATTTTAGTTAATACTAAAGAAATCACATGTATTTTTATCATTTGTATTGGTAACAACACTGTCATATGTCTTTTCTTGGATCTAAATAATACGAAACCTCGCTCTATGATTTGAAGTTAAAATCCTCATATACGGTTAAATAATGACTTTTTTCACGTTTTTCATGTAGTTTCATATAACGTAAATATATTTATTTTTACCAATATTTCGATACTATTTCATGTAGTATCACGATATGTGATTTGGCCTTCAAATCTCAGAATTTCGCATAATATTGCATTTTAAGCAAGTTTTCTTGCCTTTTGTTTCGTACGAAAAATCATCGAATTTAGCAATATTTTGACGTTTATCATCCCCTTTTCCTTTATTTGATTTAAACAAAATATCATCGAATTAGGCAATATTTTGCGGTTTTTCCACGTTTTTGTGAATTTTCACTCTATGGGTATTATTTCATATATATACGATAAAAATTATGCAAACACATAATTGATTAGATAATAACCTTAAATACTTCATTTTCAATCATCTATTTGTTTCTCGTAAAATACTGAGTAAGATATTGAAAAGGGGAGAAGTTCGGTTTTTATTGCATATATCGACGTTTCAGCCGGATTAGAGAGGTTTTACGTGTACATCTTCCCTCGGTAATATAAACGGAAAATCAGGAACATTTTAGTTAATTCTAATGAAAACACATTCATTTTTATCATTTGTATTGGAAACAACATTGTCATATGTCTTTTCATGGATCTAAATAATACGAAACCTCTCTCTATGATTTGAAGTTAAAATCCTCAAATATGCTTAAATAGTTACTTTTTTCACGTTTTTCATGTTGTTTGATACTACGTAAATATATTGAGTTTTACCAATATTTCGATACTATTCCATGTAGTATCACGATATGTGATTTGGCTTTCAAATCTCAGAATTTCGCATAATATTGCATTTTAAACAAGTTTTCTTGCCTTTTGTTTCGTACGAAAAATCATCGAATATAGCAATATTTTGACGTTTATCATCCCCTTTTCCTTTATGTGACTTAAATAAAATATCATCGAATTAGGCAATATTTTGCCGTTATCCACGTTTTTGTGAATTTTCAGTCTATGGGTATTAATTCATATATATACGATAAAAATGATGCAAACACATAATTGATTAGATAATAACCTTAAATACTTCATTTTCAATCATCTATTTGTTTCTCGTTAAAATACTGAGTAAGATAATGAAAAGGGGAGAAGTTCGGTTTTTATTGCATATATCGACGTTTCAGCCGGATTAGAGCGTTTTTACGTGTACATGTTCCCTCGGTAATATAAACGGAAAATCAGGAACATTTTAGTTAATACTAATGAAAAAACATTGATTTTTATCATTTGTATTGGAAACAACATTGACATATGTCTTTTCTTGGATCTAAATAATACGAAACCTCGCTCTATGATTTGAAGTTAAAATCCTCAAATATTGTTAAATAGTGACTTTTTCACGTTTTTCATGTACTTTGATACTACGTAAATATATTCATTTTTACCAATATTTCGATACTATTTCATGTAGTATCACGATATATGATTTGGCCTTCAAATCTCAGAATTTCGCATAATATTGCATTTTAAGCAAGTTTTCTTGCCTTTTGTTTCGTACGAAAAATCATCGAATTTAGCAATATTTTGACGTTTATCATCCCCTTTTCCTTTATGTGACTTAAACAAAATATCATCGAATTAGGCAATATTTTGCCGTTTTCCACGTTTTTGTGAATTTTCAGTCTATGGGTATTAATTCATATATATACGATAAAAATTATGCAAACACATAATTGATTAGATAATAACCTTAAATACTTCATTTTCCATCAACTATTTGTTTCTCGTTAAAATACTGAGTAAGATATTGAAAAGGGGAGAAGTTCTGTTTTTATTGCATATATCGACGTTTCAGCCGGAATAGAGCGATTTTCGTGTACATCTTCCATCGGTAATATAAACGGAAAATCAGGAACATTTTAGTTAATACTAATGAAAAAACATTGATTTTTATCATTTGTATGATAAAACAACACTGTCATGTCTTTTCTTGGATCTAAATAATACGAAACTTCGCTCTATGATTTGAAGTTAAAATCCTCATATATGGTTAAATATTGACTTTTTTCACGTTTTTCATGTAGTTTGATATAACGTAAATATATTCATTTTTACCAATATTTCGATACTATTTCATGTAGTATCACGATATGTGATTTGACCTTCAAATCTCAGAATTTCGCTTAATATTGCATTTTAAGCAAGTTTTCTTGCCTTTTGTTTCGTACGAAAAATCATCGAATTTAGCAATATTTTGACGTTTATCATCCCCTTTTCCTTTATGTGACTTAAACAAAATATCATCGAATTAGGCAATATTTTGCCGTTTTCCACGTTTTTGTGAATTTTCAGTCTATGGGTATTAATTCATATATATACGATAAAAATTATGCAAACACATAATTGATTAGATAATAACCTTAAATACTTCATTTTCAATCAACTATTTGTTTCTCGTTAAAATACTGAGTAAGATATTGAAAAGGGGAGAAGTTCTGTTTTTATTGCATATATCGACGTTTCAGCCGGAATAGAGCGATTTTCGTGTACATCTTCTATCGGTAATATAAACGGAAAATCAGGAACATTTTAGTTAATACTAATGAAAAAACATTGATTTTTATCATTTATATTGGTAACAACACTGTCATATGTCTTTTCTTGGATCTAAATAATACGAAACCTCGCTCTATGATTTGAAGTTAAAATCCTCATATATGGTTAAATATTGACTTTTTTCACGTTTTTCATGTAGTTTGATATAACGTAAATATATTCATTTTTACCAATATTTCGATACTATTTCATGTAGTATCACGATATGTGATTTGGCCTTCAAATCTCAGAATTTCGCATAATATTGCATTTTAAGCAAGTTTTCTTGCCTTTTGTTTCGTACGAAAAATCATCGAATTTAGCAATATTTTGACGTTTATCATCCCCTTTTCCTTTATGTGACTTAAACAAAATATCATCGAATTAGGCAATATTTTGCCGTTTTCCACGTTTTTGTGAATTTTCAGTCTATGGGTATTAATTCATATATATACGATAAAAATGATGCAAACACATAATTGATTAGATAATAACCTTAAATACTTAATTTTCAATCAACTATTTGTTTCTCGTTAAAATACTGAGTAAGATATTAAAAAGAAGGAGAAGTTCTGTTTTTATTGCATATATCGACGTTTCAGCCGGAATAGAGCGATTTTCGTGTACATCTCCCATCGGTAATATAAACGGAAAATCAGGAACATTTTAGTTAATACTAAAGAAATCACATGTATTTTTATCATTTGTATTGGTAACAACACTGTCATATGTCTTTTCTTGGATCTAAATAATGCGAAACCTCGCTCTATGATTTGAAGTTAAAATCCTCATATACGGTTAAATAATGACTTTTTTCACGTTTTTCATGTAGTTTCATATAACGTAAATATATTTATTTTTACCAATATTTCGATACTATTTCATGTAGTATCACGATATGTGATTTGGCCTTCAAATCTCAGAATTTCGCATAATATTGCATTTTAAGCAAGTTTTCTTGCCTTTTGTTTCGTACGAAAAATCATCGAATTTAGCAATATTTTGACGTTTATCATCCCCTTTTCCTTTATTTGATTTAAACAAAATATCATCGAATTAGGCAATATTTTGCGGTTTTTCCACGTTTTTGTGAATTTTCACTCTATGGGTATTATTTCATATATATACGATAAAAATTATGCAAACACATAATTGATTAGATAATAACCTTAAATACTTCATTTTCAATCATCTATTTGTTTCTCGTAAAATACTGAGTAAGATATTGAAAAGGGGAGAAGTTCGGTTTTTATTGCATATATCGACGTTTCAGCCGGATTAGAGAGGTTTTACGTGTACATCTTCCCTCGGTAATATAAACGGAAAATCAGGAACATTTTAGTTAATTCTAATGAAAACACATTCATTTTTATCATTTGTATTGGAAACAACATTGTCATATGTCTTTTCATGGATCTAAATAATACGAAACCTCTCTCTATGATTTGAAGTTAAAATCCTCAAATATGGTTAAATAGTTACTTTTTTCACGTTTTTCATGTTGTTTGATACTACGTAAATATATTGAGTTTTACCAATATTTCGATACTATTCCATGTAGTATCACGATATGTGATTTGGCTTTCAAATCTCAGAATTTCGCATAATATTGCATTTTAAACAAGTTTTCTTGCCTTTTGTTTCGTACGAAAAATCATCGAATATAGCAATATTTTGACGTTTATCATCCCCTTTTCCTTTATGTGACTTAAATAAAATATCATCGAATTAGGCAATATTTTGCCGTTATCCACGTTTTTGTGAATTTTCAGTCTATGGGTATTAATTCATATATATACGATAAAAATGATGCAAACACATAATTGATTAGATAATAACCTTAAATACTTCATTTTCAATCATCTATTTGTTTCTCGTTAAAATACTGAGTAAGATAATGAAAAGGGGAGAAGTTCGGTTTTTATTGCATATATCGACGTTTCAGCCGGATTAGAGCGTTTTTACGTGTACATGTTCCCTCGGTAATATAAACGGAAAATCAGGAACATTTTAGTTAATACTAATGAAAAAACATTGATTTTTATCATTTGTATTGGAAACAACATTGACATATGTCTTTTCTTGGATCTAAATAATACGAAACCTCGCTCTATGATTTGAAGTTAAAATCCTCAAATATTGTTAAATAGTGACTTTTTCACGTTTTTCATGTACTTTGATACTACGTAAATATATTCATTTTTACCAATATTTCGATACTATTTCATGTAGTATCACGATATATGATTTGGCCTTCAAATCTCAGAATTTCGCATAATATTGCATTTTAAGCAAGTTTTCTTGCCTTTTGTTTCGTACGAAAAATCATCGAATTTAGCAATATTTTGACGTTTATCATCCCCTTTTCCTTTATGTGACTTAAACAAAATATCATCGAATTAGGCAATATTTTGCCGTTTTCCACGTTTTTGTGAATTTTCAGTCTATGGGTATTAATTCATATATATACGATAAAAATTATGCAAACACATAATTGATTAGATAATAACCTTAAATACTTCATTTTCCATCAACTATTTGTTTCTCGTTAAAATACTGAGTAAGATATTGAAAAGGGGAGAAGTTCTGTTTTTATTGCATATATCGACGTTTCAGCCGGAATAGAGCGATTTTCGTGTACATCTTCCATCGGTAATATAAACGGAAAATCAGGAACATTTTAGTTAATACTAATGAAAAAACATTGATTTTTATCATTTGTATGATAAAACAACACTGTCATGTCTTTTCTTGGATCTAAATAATACGAAACTTCGCTCTATGATTTGAAGTTAAAATCCTCATATATGGTTAAATATTGACTTTTTTCACGTTTTTCATGTAGTTTGATATAACGTAAATATATTCATTTTTACCAATATTTCGATACTATTTCATGTAGTATCACGATATGTGATTTGACCTTCAAATCTCAGAATTTCGCTTAATATTGCATTTTAAGCAAGTTTTCTTGCCTTTTGTTTCGTACGAAAAATCATCGAATTTAGCAATATTTTGACGTTTATCATCCCCTTTTCCTTTATGTGACTTAAACAAAATATCATCGAATTAGGCAATATTTTGCCGTTTTCCACGTTTTTGTGAATTTTCAGTCTATGGGTATTAATTCATATATATACGATAAAAATTATGCAAACACATAATTGATTAGATAATAACCTTAAATACTTCATTTTCAATCAACTATTTGTTTCTCGTTAAAATACTGAGTAAGATATTGAAAAGGGGAGAAGTTCTGTTTTTATTGCATATATCGACGTTTCAGCCGGAATAGAGCGATTTTCGTGTACATCTTCCATCGGTAATATAAACGGAAAATCAGGACCATTTTAGTTAATACTAATGAAAAAAACATTGATTTTTATCATTTATATTGGTAACAACACTGTCATATGTCTTTTCTTGGATCTAAATAATGCGAAACCTCGCTCTATGATTTGAAGTTAAAATCCTCATATATGGTTAAATATTGACTTTTTTCACGTTTTTCATGTAGTTTGATATAACGTAAATATATTCATTTTTACCAATATTTCGATACTAATTCATGTAGTATCACGATATGTGATTTGGCCTTCAAATCTCAGAATTTCGCATGATATTGCATTTTAAGCAAGTTTTCTTGCCTTTTGTTTCGTACGAAAAATCATCGAATTTAGCAATATTTTGACGTTTATCATCCCCTTTTCCTTTATGTGACTTAAACAAAATATCATCGAATTAGGCAATATTTTGCCGTTTTCCACGTTTTTGTGAATTTTCAGTCTATGGGTATTAATTCATATATATACGATAAAAATGATGCAAACACATAATTGATTAGATAATAACCTTAAATACTTCATTTTCAATCAACTATTTGTTTCTCGTTAAAATACTGAGTAAGATATTGAAAAGAGGGAGAAGTTCTGTTTTTATTGCATATATCGACGTTTCAGCCGGAATAGAGCGATTTTCGTGTACATCTTCCATCGGTAATATAAACGGAAAATCAGGAACATTTTAGTTAATACTAATGAAAACACATGTATTTTTATCATTTGTATTGGTAACAACACTGTCATATGTCTTTTCTTGGATCTAAATAATACGAAACCTCGCTCTATGATTTGAAGTTAAAATCCTCATATATGGTTAAATAATGACTTTTTTCACGTTTTTCATGTAGTTTGATATAACGTAAATATATTTATTTTTACCAATATTTCGATACTATTTCATGTAGTATCACGATATGTGATTTGGCCTTCAAATCTCAGAATTTCGCATAATATTGCATTTTAAGCAAGTTTTCTTGCCTTTTGTTTCGTACGAAAAATCATCGAATTTAGCAATATTTTGACGTTTATCATCCCCTTTTCCTTTATGTGACTTTAACAAAATATCATCGAATTAGGCAATATTTTGCCGTTTTCCACGTTTTTGTGAATTTTCAGTCTATGGGTATTAATTCATATATATACGATAAAAATGATGCAAACACATAATTGATTAGATAATAACCTTAAATACTTCATTTTCAATCATCTATTTGTTTCTCGTCAAAATACTGAGTAAGATAATGAAAAGGGGAGAAGTTCGGTTTTTATTGCATATATCGACGTTTCAGCCGGATTAGAGCGGTTTTACGTGTACATCTTCCCTCGGTAATATAAACGGAAAATCAGGAACATTTTAGTTAATTCTAATGAAAACACATTGATTTTTATAATTTGTATTGGAAACAACATTGTCATATGTCTTTTCTTGGATCTAAATAATACGAAACCTCGCTCTATGATTTGAAGTTAAAATCCTCAAATATGGTTAAATAGTGACTTTTTTCACGTTTTTCATGTAGTTTAATACTACGTAAATATATTCATTTTTACCAATATTTCGATTCTATTTCATGTAGTATCACGATATGTGATTTGGCCTTCAAATCTCAGAATTTCGCATAATATTGCATTTTAAGCAAGTTTTCTTGCATTTTGTTTCGTAAAAAAATCATCGAATTTAGCAATATTTTGACAATTATCATCCCCTTTTCCTTTATTTGATTTAAACAAAATATCATCGAATTAGGCAATATTTTGCCGTTTTTCCACGTTTTTCTGAATTTTCAGTCTATGGGTAATAATTCATTATATATACCATAAAAATGACGAAAACACATAATTGATTAGAAAATAACCTTAAATACTTCATTTTCAATCATCTAT